>NC_056727.1:689301645-689413339 GCF_019279795.1 Protopterus annectens
CACAAAACCACATTGATCCATATCTATCAATTTTGGCAACAATATTCCCAAACATTGCCATTCCGTTAGTCACTGTAGACGTAAACACTTTTATAATCATGGTTTAAAGTTGAAATGGGCCTACATGAAGCTGGATTTGATCTGTCTTTGATCGTTTTTTTTACTGTCTAAAGGTATTACAGCCACCATAGCCTTTTTTTTTTCCCCAGGATGTGGTGCTTCCCCTCCTTTTATAATACTGTTGAATCAAAACCTTCCAGGTCTTTGTTTCTTTTTTTCCCTCCTGGCTTCCAAACTTCCACTGGAATACCATATATTCCTAGAAACTATCCTGCAGATTGGTTATGCATCATCGTTTTTTTTTTTTTTTTTTCCCCTCATCTCCTCCTATCTTAACTGTTAAATGTTGAGCCTCATTTACGTTTACACTTGAGACACTTAAGAAGTCTTCCATAAATATTTACATTTGTGTGTGTTTTTTTTATTTCCCCATTTCTCGGCTTCATAAAATGTTTCATAAAATTTCTGAAATATCTGCAATATCAGTACAGAATCTGTTGTTATTTTTCTTGTTATAGACTTTTCTCAACAAATCTTTTTACGTTCTTGTCCGAGTTGTTGTGCTAAAAGTTTTTGTGCTCTGGATTCATAAAAAAAACAGTTGCTTAACAACAGTCTTTCTAAATGTTATCCAAGGTACTCCCTTATTTTCTCTTTGGCAACTGTCAGTTGTGCCTCCTCTTGCTCTGTGAGAATTACCCTTATTCTGTAATACTTGAACCTCTGTCAATCTCTAATTCTTGTTTCTTAACCTTATCAAAATGCAGGATCTTGAATTGGAAGCATCAAAGTACGCTGTTTCCAAAACAGACAATATCTAATCCTGGACTTGCCACCCTGCAGGACCAATGATAACACCTGTCTTTGTGTTCGTTTCAGTAGAGTATTCTGTTCAGCAATTTGCTGTAATTTTGGTTTTGTACCTTATCTGTATTGTGGATTTTGATGTTTCAGATTTGAGATGCTGCATTTCGGTGGGCTGATTCTCGGACTTGTGATAGTAAACCAGTATGAACACCATTTCTGCAAACTTTTTTTTCCTCAAGTATCCATCCAGCAAAGTCATCTTCTGATCTTTCTTCATAATCTTTGTTTTCATGAAGCAATGCATTAAGAATCTTGGTTGGAGCTTCTCTGTTGCTGTCCTACTGCCTTCTACAGGAAGCCTATCTCCAAGACTACCTGCAGAATAGGTTAATTTCCCTTGTGTGCGTTTTATTTAAATTTGTTTACTAGGGTAGAGCACTGGTCAAACCATGACTAATTACAGGTCAATCCAGGTTGCATGATAATGTAACAAAACCATGTAGAGTATACAAATAGCAATGGTTTACATTTAATGTGTAAGCATAGATAATTTAACAAACCGCATATGCATACAAAATCTAACAAACCAAATGTATTTACAGATGCATAATGGGAATTGAGACGTTTTAAGTTGGGGAATTAGAAGTGGTGGAGATAGAAGTGGTAGTTGTTAGGCTAGGAAACTGAATAGAGACTATTCTGATGAAAAAGGTATTAGATTGTACATGTAGTGGGTTTAAGGCAGTAATGGTGTACTAAGCTGATCTTGGCCAGGTCTCCAGTAGTCTGTATTGATACCTACTAGATTCCTGTAACAGTAGGCTGTGCCTAGTGAAACTAACCCTGTCAACAAAAAAATAAAAGTGGTGTGCTTGGTATGTCAGGAAAGTTGAAGAAAACTTGGTGTCATCCTTTTTTATAGAAGATTTTATTTATAAATATAAGAATTCAGGCTTTTAGATTTTGACCAGGTAGGGTCTTCTAGTTCCTTCCATCTAGATTTACCCTGCCGTAGCAGCTTCCAGAAAGAGATTTAAAAGGCAGGCGATAAAGTACTTCAGGTACTTCCACCAATGTCATTGCTTCATTTGTTGTAAAACCGGCAGCAGTCCAGTGCTGTGCTTGCCTGTTGGCAACAGACCTTTCCTGTTTATTTTCTGAGCAGCAGCACGAACTTGCAAAGGCCAGCATATGTCTAGTTTTTGTTTTGTGAGTGGCACACTTCTTCAGAACGTGCAGAAGTTCAGCTGTTGAAAGAAAAACAAGAGTAGCCCGGTTCTTTACTTAGAAAGTGAAGAATGCTTGCATATCATCGGATTCATGCTTGCCTGTACAATCTGATCATGAATCTACCTTGTCATATTAAAACATTGACATTACTTTTTGTGAAACTATAACTAACATGGCCTGCAACTGAACTTTCTTCATGTAAAAAAAAAATATATGAAAATGTTGATATTGCCAGAAAGGGTAGGTTTCTATTTGCGTTTATTAGCTTTGGGGGAATCTATTTAAAATTAACCGTCTGCACACAGAGTTATGCTCACAGTTTGCTGGTATTTTATTTTAAAAGGCAACCCTGCAAACTTGTTCAAGTCTAACTTCTGCAGCTGGCATTTCTCTGTGAGTTTCCTGTCTGTTGAAAGGATGCAAGTTTTTGTTGGTGAGGCTTGCCAAGAAGAGTTCATAATTATTAAAGATACTGGTGGTGGTGCTGCGGTAGTGTTGTCGCCTCACAGTAAAATGTCCTGTTTGATTTTCAGCTAGAGCGTCTTCTGTGTGGAGACATGCGTGAATGGGCGTACCTTCATTGAAGGTTGTGCATCAGGGCCGGCAACTCGGCACGTAAAAATCTACTGCCAATCATTAGCGTACTGGAGTTCCGCTGTGGCAACCCCTAACTGGGAAAAGCCAAAAGACTCAACAATAACTGTGATATCTTCTCAGAGAGCAGCTCTACAGTAGGTTTAGGACACTTTGCACAGAAGTACCAGATTCAAAGAGAACAGTGAATTACTACCTTTGACAGCTGCTAAGACTGTGGTGCACTCTTTAGAATGTTCTTGTTCTCAGGTGTAGTCGTTAGAAGGTGTCATCCACCGTTAATCTGCATCAGTCTATCGAGTTACCAGTGTTCTTTCCTAACTTTTCCAATAAAGCAGAGTTTAGGTTTCACCAGTTGGATGTGCACAGACAACTAAGATTCTACTTACACAGGACTAAGCATATTAGGAAGTCTGATCAACTGTTTGTGTCCTTCTCAAAAAACAGAACAGGTTGTCCTATTTCCAAGAGCGCAATTTCTAAATGGATCAAAGATTGTATTTCCTTTATCTATTCGTCAGCAGGCAGAAATTTACCTTTTCCCGTTAAAGCTCATTCTACCAGGACAGTGTCTACATCAATAGCGTACCATGCTAGGCTTTCATTGGATGATATTTGTGCTGCGGCCACTTGGGCTTCTCCGCACACCTTCATTACTCATTACAAGTTGGACGTGGCTTCTAGGGGCCGGGCTTCCTTTGGTTCCACGGTTCTCAGGAGTATTTTCCTATGAGCAGCCCAGGATAGAGTTGCTGGGGATGCTGTCCTGTGAGTAAAGAATGTAGGCGAGATAGGACCACATAACATCAGGTAGTTATGTACTCACCATAACGATCGATGTATGTGGTCCATCTCGCCTCACATTCTTACATACCCTCCCACCTGCCCCCTTCCTATAGGATTTGGAGGAAAAATTGGTTCTGAGAATCCTTCAATGTCAGTTTTTATTTCCTTTCAGGCTGGAGCTCCCTCCAGTGGCAGTTGTGTGCGTGGGGTGTGATTAGGATGGCTGCAAACTAGATCTGGGGCTAGGGCGCGGTGCATCTTGGGATACCCGGTTAGCCCAGCCAATTAGAGACTTTGTGCTAGAAAATAAGTTGGCCGAGTTGGAGCCGATTCTCTGCTCCGAACCCGTGAGTAAAGAATGCGAGGCGAGATGGACCACATACATCAATCATTATGGTGAGTACATAACTACCTGTTTTACTTTTTATGCCCTTTGTCCCACTGCATGAGAGTTGTCACCTTTGTTCTCAGTCATTTGACCCACTTGTTCCCTCATCTCTGAGTGATGAGAGTTGGTGGAGAGGTGCTGTCCATATAGGTAGCCATCAGTGGTGGTTTGAGAGATTTGCTGTTTAAGCCTTACATCCCCTGCACGCAGAGTTTTGCAAAGGAAAGGATATTGTAGTGAGCTGACCTTGCTGAGTATCTCTCAATTCTGTGCGGGGCTTTTCCTACAAGCAAGCTGCCCTGTCCATATTCACAGGTGCTGGTTTTCCCTGTCTTCTTTGGAGAAATTGCAACCCCCCCCCCACCATATGTTCACCGGATGCTTTCTACTCATTCCTCCCTGTGGAAGAGGTAAGCAGGTTACGCTGTTTCACTCCTTCCTCTCTCTCTCTGCCTGGCTCCTCCCCTGCTGAGGCCACTAATTGACCCCCAGTTAACTGCATTGTAGTCAGTGTTCCATCCCTCTACGTCATGGAGACTGGCTCCTGATTGTTGACAAAGATGGCTTTGCTCATCCATACCTGTATTTATGGAAAGTATTTAATTTTTGTTTGTTAAAATTTCAATTCATGGAAAGATCCTCCTTGATGAGTCCAGTATACCCTTCCACTGTACCCCCCTAGGCTTGGCTGACCCCATGATCTGGCCTTGGATGTTTTTGGCAAGTTGGTCATGTATATATTTTCACATAACTTGCTTCACAACAGTGGGGAAATAAGACTGGTTTTGGAAAAAATAATAAGAACAATTTCAATAATGATGATGTACCCACTACTATTGTCGAATTCTGCGATGAGAGCAATGATTTTTTAGGGGAAACTTCGTTTCCCCCACTTCGGAGATCAGAAAGGCTACAACAACGCCAACAGTCAAACCAGCAGATGAATTCACAAAATAATTTTGGTCAATAGTATCAGCAGAACAATCGTGGAACATACACGAGGGGGCGATATCAAGGACAGAGGGGATCGTGGAGGGGGAAGTATTAAACTCATACGATACACATGCCCCCATTTTATACCACAATAAAAAGGGTGACTTTGTAGTTTACAATTATTCAGACATTAACTTAGGAAATGATATATGTGATTTGTTATCTCGGGGCCAGACATTTGTCCCAAGTCAAAAATTGGACATTGTACAGAGCATAATTGATTTGACAATATTCACAAGAATATTAAATTTTAGACTTATGTTCAAGGATAGTGAAGAAATTGTAAAACCACTATATATCACTAGTTCCTTTAACCCGCCATTACACCCGACAATAGAATCATTTGAAAAAATGTGTGAATTGGATTTTAGATAAATTACGGGTAACAATTACAGTAATTTAGGATATAATTTATCTTAAACAGAAAAACACATGTTATTGGATTTAAGTAATATGGAAACATTCAGGTTTATAAAACCTGATAAGGGCGGGGGAATAACAGTTTTTAATGTTAGTGATCATAACCTAATCATGGAGAATATTTTAAACAGTAATACATATTCAATGAGTTCTAAAAATGAGATGAACACAGCCCATAGACGAATTAAGACCACCTTATATGATCTATTCATTGATGGGGACCTAACTGTAGATGAATTTAATTATTTAAAAATAGACCATCCTAGGACACCAGCATTTTTTGGAGTTCCAAAACTTCATAAAAGTATAGAACAACCACCTTTTAGACCAATAGTTGATGTGCAGGGGTCCATTACATACCCCATAGCAAAATTCATAGACAGCACTTTGAAGAAATTTATTCAGTCAGAAAAACATTTATTAAAAGACTCTTGGCATTTTTTGACAATAATGAATAATGTCGACTTTAATGAAAATGACATCTTGGTCACCATTGATGTGAAAGACCTTTATTCTACAATTACACATAATGAGGGTATTCACTGGTTTAATTGTTATCTGACTGAAAAAGGTTTAAGTCAAAACATAATTAACTTACATGATCAATTGTTAGATATTGTTTTGAAAAATAATTTTATATATTTTAATAAAAATATCTATCTTCAAAAAGAGGGGGTAGCAATGGGGTCCCCTTGCGGTGGTTTGTATGCTAACATAGTTATGTATATATGGGAACTTGAAAATGTTTTTTGTTCTGAATTTTTTAAATACTGTAAATTGTATTTACGCTTTTTAGACGATATTTTTATCTTATGGAACGGAAGTAAAGACATAATCAATGATTTTATAACTTACATAAACAACACAACGTCATTTTTAAAGTTTACAGTAAACTACAATGAAGAAATGATTTCATATCTAGATGTATTATTAAAAAAGGACAAAGACTGTTTCAAATCAGAAATATTTCGAAAAAAAACATATAGTAACACATTATTACATTACAGTAGCTGCCACCCGTTTACACAAAAGAAAGCCGTAATCAAAGGCCAATTCGTAAGGGCGGCAAGGATGGTGAGCAAATGGGACGATTTTTTAGATGAATGTGATTGTTTGTCTAACATGTTTCTCAATAGAGGGTACCCAGATTATTTAGTTACTAGTGTAATGGCTGAGGTAGCAACAAAACGCGAGAATTTAGTTTATAAACCTTTATTATGCCATAATAACGATGCAGTAACAGAATTATTATTTAATAATGCACCCTCTATTGTATCTGATAACCAACAAAATGATACAAGAAGGCAAACTACTCAAGAAAAAGAAAATATCAACAACAACAGTATCAATAAAGAACAGAAGTATAAGAGTTTATTTATAACAAAATATAGTCTCCATAGTAACAGGGTAAGAAACATTTTAGTAAAGAATTGGCAGGTCCTTATGAATGACATATCATTCCATAATGTTTTAGACGAAAAACCAACTATTATCTATAGAAAAGACAAGAATATAAAAAAACTTTTTTGAATCACAAAGGAAAATGGGGAGGGGAAGAACATTTAGATGTGGAAAATGTAAATATTGTAGATACGTTTTTGAAACTTCGGAAGTATTGATATCAAACACCAAGATAATCTTGAAACACAAAGCATGCTGCTCAACTGATAGAGTAGTATATTGTGGTCTTTGTATAAGTTGTCCAATGTTTTACGTGGGAAAGACTGAAAGGAAATTTAAGGAGAGAATAGGCGAACATGTTAGAGCCATCAGGGATGGATGTGAATTTAATGCACTGGCAAAACATAAAAATGTATCCCGAACATTCTTTCAAATTTGTAGCATTGGATGTAATAATACCAGATATTAGGGGCGGAGCATGGCAGCCCGTTTTGGAAAAATCAGAGTTGGAATGGCAATTGAGGTTAAATTCTAATAATTGGCCGGGAATGAATAATCACATTTCCATCAGTAGTATTCTAAAATTAAAATCATTATCACGGTAAAGATCATATACTCATGTAAAATAGAATACGTAAAACTTTACAATGAATATAAGGACAAAAGGAAAATTTTCATAGAATAGTTACATATCTACATTTATATATTAATTTAATTATTTATTATCTATTTATTGAATACATTAATTTCTTAAATGTCATGGTTTATATGGCATTCACATATTTTGTTTATATTCAATAATTTTGTCTATTTATTAACTATAAGTACATTATTAAGACATTCTATAAGATTCTTTATGTCTATATTCTTAACATAAACAAATCCCTGAATATTTTATTAATAACACAGATTTTAATTATTTATTTATTTTAAAATGCAAACAAATTCATTAGGTCCCACCATTATTAATTTAGGTTAACAAAATTTAAATAAAAACAACCAGGTTGCCATATTATTCATATACAATATATATATATATATATATATATATATATATATATATATATATATTCATATATAATATTTATTAATGTATATTATTCATATTTATTCATATTCATTCATATTCACATTTATTCATACTCACACTTATTCATACTTACTTATATTCATACACATTCATTCATATTCATTCATATTTATTCATTCATCCATTTATCTACTCATACAGTATAAATATAAGGATATCTTAACAAAAACGTTTATAGGAACCACGAATAGTTTCACATTATAATAAACAACTCGCAAACAGTACAAATTATACTTGTATGTGAATATCAACTTTTGGGCACCACTTTCTTTTGTCACTACTTCGTAGTGACAAATGTATCAGGAGTTATTTAGGGTTGAGATGTAACATAAATGCACCATACATCCTGTCGTTAAAATAGTGTAAAATAGCATAGGATGAACACTTAAAGACATAGAGTGTTTTTTAAAAAAAGTGTATATATACAAACATTGTGCACACAAAAACTCATTCTACGGAAATCAGGAAAATTAGATAAATTGTGAATGGAATTCATCTAGTGCAACAATATTGTTTTGTTATATACAGGGGTAGGTACGTTTAACATACTTAGACATTATGGTTTGGCATATTCACTTGTTATATTATATGTCATAGCACTGTATAACTATTCTATATCTTAAGCATTTCTGTCATTGTTCAACTTACAATTTCATCATACAGCTTTAAAAAGAACGTAACTTTAATTGATTAATTAACACCTTAAGTTATATATAGAATGAAAAACTGTTTGGTAACTGTTTGAAAAAGTTTGGCAGAGGCCAAACAAAAGCGCTTACGTATTGTGGATTTATTGGCATGTTTTTACTGTATCTATATTAAAGCTTGGACTTTTCAGCATTGGTGGATTATTTCCGTGGTTCCGGCCCCATTGTGCTGTGCTTTTTGGTTTTTGCTAGCAGCAAAGATGCCAAATCTTCATTGCGGTTGCTTAGTTTGGAGTATGCTTGTTTGTGGGTTGGAGAAAAGTACCAGGCTTAGAAGTTGGGCTTGCTTTATTTCGTTGTTGGATAGTTACACATGGTGTGATATCATACACACATCTGCTACCAGTCTTAAGAGATTCAGAGAAAGTACCCATTTATTATTGGTGGATAAGGTGAGACTAATATATCCGTTAGGGCATCCAGATTAATTAGATAATTTGGCAAGACCACCCTGGAACATTTTTTTTTTTTTTTTTTTTAACTTGCACATAACATTATTTACATCACCGTATGGTAAACATTTTAAAAATACAGTTGGTGTAAAATGGTTATACAAATCACCACAGAAAAGCATCAACCAGAAGTCACATACCATAAGGATATAGCTTATTTTACAACAGTCAGGTTAACTGTGATCGCAGAATACATGATCTGAGTAACATTTGACACGTTGCTTACCCTCTAGTAGTTAGTATTTATTTTGGGTCTTCTCAGCCTCTGCCTGTGTATAGCACTTGTCCTCTCCATTTACACTAACCCTTTTAAGTAAGGTAACTAGATCTTCTACCATTGGAGAGGTTTTGTTTCCACTTTTGTTCTACATTTTTTAGCTAGTGATAATAATATTGTATTAATAGAAACCCACACTGAAAATGGCATTGATACCCTGAATAAGCCTAACAGAAAAAGTGTAGGGAGCAGAGGTAAGTGGCTGTTCACAACTCCCTTTATCATTTCTTGTACATGGATTTGAACAGATAAAGGGTAGGGCAATCCTGAAACGCACATCACTAGTCCTCCAGAGCCAATGTTTCACACTTCTAACATACATCTGGAACCTTTGGGTACATTTGAGCTAGTTTGTAGGGGTATAAATAAACCTGTGTATACATTGCCACACAAAACATTGATAGAGTCTGAAGTTGGTAGCAAATCTTGATACAAATTGAAGGGCCACTTATTCCTTGCTGGTTATAGGAGCGTGAAATTCACTTTCCAGGCAAGCCTAAAACCCTCCGATACAGTAAGATACCAATTAGTATTCTTCTTGTATAAATGTCTGATTCTCTGAGTTATTTGTCTTATTGACAAAGACCCAATGACATGAAAGTTGTCGAATTCAGCAATCTCTCTGCGATTTAAGCATAGCCTGCAGGTGACCTTTCAGACAGTTAAGTAATAGTTTTACTAAGGATGCAGCATGAAATGGCTCTTAGAGCTGAGGTCAAGGCATGATAGTCTTGTGTTAGCAGTTGTTTCCAATATTGCAGATCTGGAAGTTTACCCAACTCGGCACAGGTCTCTTGTGTGTCCTAGCAAAAGGAGGATGAATATTTGAGCAGTATAAAAAATGCAGCCCAAGGGGTTACTCTGTGATGCTGTGGACCACCAGTATGCCTGAAAGTGTGAATGCATAATGAAACCATGAGAGAGGTGTGCACAGTCCTTATTCCTTTGAAGACACCAGTCGTACTACTCAGACCTGATAGAGCAGCTGTTTTCCAAACTGGAATGTAATCCGTTTGAGACATACCCCAAAAGGTCTTAAAATTCAGCAGCTTTGATGTACATCATCGAGCCCAGTAATCCCAAGAATTTACACCCAATACATTAACACCCTCCAAGATACCTTGTATGTCCCTGGACCTGTATAAAGTTCAATAAAATGGTACGAATCTGGGTGAGGACTTTAATTGAAAAAGAGCTGGGCAGGCCTTGGACTTGGTACAAAATGAGGGGCAAAATAAATCGGACCACTGCCTGGATCCACTGAGGAAGATCAGACAGATCAACTAATGTTTACCCACCAGGTCCTGTATTTTTATGGATCAGTCTTTCTAAATTAACATGGATGGTTTGGGAGACTAAATTTGCAAACAGCTGTCCTAAATTGTTAACGGCCTCCTGAATCCCTAGAAATATAGATCTTGTAAAATAAAATAGTTGGTGTGGGTATGTAATTAAGACAGAGGGACTGGGTTTTATGACTATTTAATCTTGTATGCTAAGATCTTCCCAAAGTCGAACAAAATATCCTTAAGTTTCTGTTTCAGGTTCTGAAAGATATCATCATAGATCTTCAGCAAGTAATGATAGTTCATACAGTCTAACTGTGATTTTCATAATTTTCATGACATAGGTTCAAGATATAGGTTAAATCTGAGAAAGGGAGCAACCTTGCTTAGTGCCTTAGGTGACTGGAAAGGAACGGGAAAGGTACAGGTGAAACTTAATGAAGGTTATTGCACTATGGTATAGGATACATTACACCTTGATTTAGATGCGAGGGAAGTCCCATCCTCCTGAAGACTGCCAAAAGAAAGGGCCAGTGCATCCTATCAAATGCCTTTTTTGCATCAAGGCTAAAGTCCGTGGTTTATGGCTTCTTTCTGCATCCTTAAGAAAGATATGTTTTCAGAAGGTAATTATGGGTTGAACACCATAGCAGAAAGTCCATCTGGTCTTGGTTTATATTGGGTTTGAAGTTCTTAATCCCGTTGGGATTTTCTTAATTCATATTCTTATGCAGTATTAAATATGCAATAATTACAGCAATCCTAAATATGCAGTAATAATTACCACGAAAAGTTTCCCATTTCTGTGCAATTTTTATGTGTAGTTAAAGTCTAAGACTATACTATGTGTCATGTCTGTAGTAACTGTTGGAATATGGATTGTCTGTCTGTGTGAAAATGCCTCCACTTTGAGGAGGAGTAAGGACATTTTATTCAGTGATGGACAAGTTGTATAATCTGAATGACATTAAGGTTTACTTTGACTTTTTGGTATAAATATTTTATAGTCCTGGTTCATCACAGATATGGGTGTGCATGATCCTGGACTAAAGGGGTCCTTATCAGGTTTCAAGATTAAGGATAAATCCACCTGACCCCATGAGGCTTTTGATTCAGTTTCATACAGCACCCCATTGTGTAGTGTAAGGAGGTGAGTTAAATCAGTCACCCCGCAAGCCAACATCTCCACAGAGAGGCCATCTGGACTGGGGGCTTTATCTTTTGGAAAAGAGTCCAATGCATTTTTGAGCTCTTGCAGCCCTAAAGGCCTGTCCAGGTTACCCAACGCCGCAAGACCATGGAGAGGGGATACAGATGAGTCCAGATATTGAGATTTGTCTTCCCCAACTCCCAGTGAATTGACCGAGTTATAGGCAGATTAGAAATAATGGGCTAGGCTGTCTAAAATATGAGATGGATATGTTTTCCCAGACCTCCTATCCCTGAGCTTGATTTAATTATTTATAGAAGTTAACAGGGGTGGAATACATGCATTATATTTAGTATATTTGAATTATGAAATATGTCTTTATTCATAATATCTGTGTGTGTTTATAAATTGTTTTAATTTATTGGTCCTGTAGAGGTTGGTTTGACAGTCAAGCTTAAGACTACTGGCATTCAAGAAACTGGTGAAGATGTTGAGTCCTCAGCTTGTACTTTCTCATTTGTAATTTAGTTAAGACTGATACTAAAATTTTGAAGCTGAATGACAAAATTATAAGTTATTTTTAGCACAGTGTGTCAATTTTGTTAAATAGAACTTGAATCTGTGCCTTCAGACTATTAAAAACCTTCAGTTGATAAACTTTTTTTTTTTTTTTTTCATTTTAGGCTCAGCAGTTGCTTTCTGCCTGTGAAGAAAAGATAGATGTTTCAAATGTTGAAGGATACAGTCACTTCATTCTGCAGCTAAGAGATGGCTTGAAAAATACCTCACATGAAACAGCAGCAAATCACAAAGTTGCAAAGGTAAGAGCACCTGAATTAAGCAAGGATCTGTGATTTCACTGTAGATGCTGTAAAGCCTAATGTTCAAATGCAGACCTGCATATTATAGAGGCGGTGTCAGAATACAGCCTTTAGTTAAAAATTATGACATCACTCCTTACTGCTTGCTATGTGCATACAAAGAACTGCCTTCTGGTTTTGTTCCTCTTTTTTTATATAGAGTCCATGGCTTTTTCTCTCACATTTTTTTAGATTGTATATTGCTTCTCATATCATTTGTTTTACTGTTAATGCAGGCATTACATCTGCTCAGTGGTGGTTATAAAATGGTACCAGCTATGGAAATCAAAATTTCTCTCTGAGCTGATCAAGTATTGTTTTGTTTGTGGAGCTTGTAGATGATGGTTCATTTTCTCTCCTTGCTGTCTTGTTACATGAGAATGCACATAAAAAGGTTCTTTTTTCTCTTTGAAAGAAAAAGTTTGGAAACTAGCCTTGATTTTAATATCTTTCCATGTTCTGTGTTATGTTTGAGTTTTAGCAGAATAGTTTGGTGGTGGTGGTAGCCTGCCTTAACAGTATTGCCCATGCTGCAGGACAATATCGTAAGAGTTACAAGGCAACTGAATTGTGGAGATATTCCTACCTTGCCAGCACCCATCCCTTAAGCCTTGCATTTCAGTTCACGGAAGGCCATTCCTGTCATACCAGGGTTGAATTGTGAATATCCAAACAATTGTCAAGCTTCTTTTTAAATGCAGTGTGTTCCACTGTTTAACTTGGAGAGGGAGCTTGTTGCAGAAAGGAGGTAGGCTGTGCATGACAAATTTATCTCTTCTTTTTAGTCTGCTTTACTTGCAGGAGTATATTAAGATTTCTGACCCTGTTAGCTGGACTGCCTGATTTTTTTTTTTTTTTTGTGGGGAGGGGTATGAGTTCTTGGACTTTTAGCTCTCTTGTAGCCCCATAAGGCACAGGTCACCTCTAATGAGTCTATCAGAAACTTGAGTACAAGAATAAAGTATCCAGCCTATGTTTGTAACTCGGATATTTTAGGCATTTAGTCATTTTAATTACAAGCTTCCGGGATCTTTCCAATTGCTTCATGTGCTTCACAAGGTATATCCCAAAAGGGGCACTCTGTTCAGTGGTGGGTCTAATCAAAGTGGAGTTCAAGAGATGACTTCTTTTGATTTGGAATAAATACTTTTTGCTAAGAGCTGTGTAAGGTCAAAGATTTCCTAACCACTGTTGGGTGATGGTCAGAGCTATCTACCCATGTGCTCATGTTTCTCATGACATTTCATTTTGATGTTGTGTGTTGTGTGTTGTCTGTACTGTAGGCTGGAGCTAGGGCTGCCTGCCAAAAGCTACCGTGTTGCACATTTTGGTGTTGAGCTTGAGCACATTTTAGTACACCAGCAATTGATGAGCAAGCTCATGCTGGAGTATGTCAGCGGGGGATTTGGTAACAATTTCCAGCTTACAGTTATCTGCAGACTTAATCAAAGATCCTTGTTAAGTGGAGGTCTGGTGAGTAGATGCGCAACAGCAGAGGTCCCAACACAGATCCAGCAAAAGTTTGCTGGTCACCTCATACTGTCAGAAGATGTACTCCTTACTCTTACTGTTGGGACCCCTGTCTCTAAGCTGTTTGACTATCCCACTAACCCCGCGTTTATAGCTCCTTCAACTTATGTTTGCATGTGGTATTGAATACCTTTTTTAAGGCAAGGTATACCTTTTTTTAGGCAAGGTTACACTGTTGACGGTCAAAGATGTCTACCATATTCATTAGGCAGGATCTACCCTTGACCAAGCCAGACTGCAGGGGGTGGGTCAAGTCTGAAAAGAGTTTTGATATTTTATTTTATTTATTTTATTTTACATTTGTTAACCGGAGGTGTCTGAGCCGAAAAGGCCCTTTTTCAGCAGAGGCCTGGGGAAAAAAGCTCCACAAAGAAAAAATACAGACACAGTTCTTTAGACATGATCAGTATACACACAAATTACAAGAGACATGTTTTTACAGTGGTATGCGGCACAAACAGTTACAGTGGAGAGAACAATCAAAAAAATATTAATTTTAAAAATAAAGGTAAGTAATAGATTTGTGGTGTACGGCTGAACTTTGGAACGTAGGTAGAATACATACGTAGTACACAGGTACAGTACATACATTGTAGATTAGCCAGTGTTTGTGAGTAAGATTGAAAAACTATTATCAATTGCTCTAAATTTAGTATGTATATGTTATCCGCTTTCACTAGCCTGGGGAGCAATCATGGCACTGCCAACTTTGCTTGAGATGTTGCCTGATGAGGTCTTTAAAAAGGAGGCTTTGGATGATGTGTTTTGAATGCTAGTAGGGACAGAGTTCCATTTTTTAGCCACCAAACTACTATATAGTGCATCTCCAAAGCTGTTGTAGCTGTTGGTGACTTCTAGTAGTAGTTTGCTTGATGATCTAAGAGGCCTTTTGGCTGAGTGATGTTGTACTAGGTTTTTGAGGGCAGGACACTTATTGGGGAGGTAATAGATAGAATGACAGAGGCAGAGCTGATTGTAGGTTAGGAGGTTGGGCAGTTCAAGCCAGTGGAGCTGTCTCAAAGCAGTACAGTGATGAGTTCTATATGAGCAATTTGCAGCAAAGCGGGCAGTTCTGTTATAGCAAGCTTCTATTTTGCTTAGTTCAGTTTTGTTGAGATTAGTCAGAATGGGAGATGCATAGAGCAGGGTGGATAGAAGTTGGGAGCGAGCAATGGCTGATCTTGTGTTGTTGGTAAGAAATGGTTTGATACGGTAGAGTGACCCCAGTTTGGCATGTACTTTTTTAATAGTTAAGTTCAGATGACTATCAAATTTTAGGTGGGAGTCTATGTTTATTCCCAATAGCTTAGCCTGTGCCACTGGGGCAATTGGAGTAGCATTTGTGGAGTAGATAGTGAATTGACTGTTAGTGTTTTTGTTAGAACTGGTTATAATCATAAGCTGAGTTTTCTTTGGATTGAGGATAAGTTGGGCTTTAGTAAGGTAGTTTTCAACGTCAGAGAATGCTAGTAGAGTTGTTTGCAGGAGGGTGAGAATGTTTTGTGCAGCACAGATTAAGGTAGTGTCATCTGCATACTGAATTATAGATGCATGCTGTGTGGAGGTCATTTGTGAAGACTGTGAATAGTAGTGGTCCTAAGATAGAACCCTGTGGGACTCCTATAGTTATGGGCAGCTGAGGAGAGAGAGAATTTTCCCATTTCACAGCTTGGTACCTGTCAGTTAAGTAGCTTTGGAACCAGGTAAGAGTGGAATTAGATAGATGATATTGGTTTAGTTTGTTTAGTAGGATTTGGTGTGAGACTGTGTCAAATGCTTTGGACATATCCAAAAAAAGAGTTGACACTTGCAGGCCTTCATTTCTGAGACGGTTTACTATGTCTGTGAAGCAGAGGAGAGCTGTAGTGGTACTATGGGCAGGTCTGAAACCATGCTGAGTAGGTGACAGGATGTTGCAGTCTAGGAGATAGTTTAGCATCTGGATATGGATGCATTTTTCTAGGATTTTGGCCAGGGGGGAGAGTAAAGCAATGGGTCTGTAGTTATTAAGTTCAGTGGAGGTCCCACCTTTATGTATGGGTGTAACATAGGATATTTTCCAGAGTTTGGGCTCATAGTTTTCAACAATTGATCTGTTTATGAGAGTGGAGACTGGGATAGCAATAGCATCTGCTGTGAGTTTCAAGAAATAGCTGGGGAGTAGGTCGGCTGCTGTTGATGAGGTTTTTAGTTTGGAGAGGATGCTTTTGATTGAAGTGGTGGAAACTGTTTTGAGGGTAAAGCTTGTATTAGTGTTATTTGTGTTGGGGAGGGGGGTAGTGAGGAAGGAACTGTCCTGTGATACTAAGGATAGAATTGAGTTCACAAAGTGGGAGTTGAATTGTGTTTCGATGGGAACTTTAGTGTCAGGGGTGGTTGGTTTGGGGTAGCCTTTTGGGTGGATTTTAGTAGCTGGTTTACATTTTTCCAAAATTTTTGCGGGTTGTGTTGGTATTTAGTTTGTAATGTTGTGTAGTAGGATTTTTTGTCCAGCCTAATGCATTTTTTTGCACGGTTGCGCAGTTCTTGGTACTTAGGCTTTGTGTTTCTTAGTTTTTTTGATAGTAACGACAGGCAGCGTCTCTGGACTTGAGGATTTGTTTGGTTTCTTTACTGAGCCAGGAGTTTGTCGAGGTTCTAACCTTGATTTTGCGCAATGGAGCGAAAGTGTCTAGGTGTTGTAGAAATGTTTTGTTGAAATATGCTACAGCCTGATCAAGTGGGAGGATTTTTAGGGGGGTCCAGTCATAGTAACACAGTAAAGTGTTGAGGACCTCGGGAGAGAATTTTTTTGTGTTTCTAGTGGATATATAGTTAGTGGTTTTGCATATGCTTGTTCTACTATGTATAAAGTATATTATGTTGTTGTCACTTAAGGTGTCTGGGAGACTGCCTGTGTGAGGGTACAATGTGGGGTTGCAAGTTAGGACCCAGTCAAGGATAGATTCCCTTTTAGATTTTTTTATCACACCTAGTTGGAATTTGGACTAGCTGATGGTAGCTATGGAGATTTATTAGATTACTTGGTGGTTCTGATATACAGGTGAACCAATCTAGGTTGAAGTCCCCCAGAATAAGGGTTTCTTGTGAGTATGTGGAAGAACACCAGGATAAGAAGTCTTCAAGGCTAGCAGGTGTATTACCAGGTGGAATATAGATCACAATTGTGGTGATGACCTTTTTAGGGTGAAGTTGAAGTTGTGAGATAAGTATGTCCCAATTATTGGGGGAGGGGTAGGAGTTTGGTAATTGATGGACAGTTAAGTTGGACTTGTAGAGTAAGGCAGTTCCACCCCTTTATGAAGTGGTCTGTCTTGTCTAATGATATTGTAGCCGGTAGGGAGAACTTCTGAGTTAGCTATGTTTTTATTTAGCCAGGTTTCTGTTAAAGCAACTATGTCTGGGGAGTAGTGTGCTATTGTGGCCTGGAGTTCAGGTATTTTATTTTTGATACTTCTAATATTAATATTTAGCATTAAAAGATGGTTGGTTTTGCTGCTGTTGTTGATTTGCCCAGGGATGAAGAAAGTGGGGGTGTTATGTTCTGACATTTGTGTTGGAGCAGTTTGTGTTGGACAGGATGGATTTGGGCCTGGGTTGGGTTGGATATCCCCACTTATGGTGAGCCTGGAGTTCAAATGGTTATACAGATGTTGGAGTTTGGTGAGGAGTGTGAGAAAGTGTTGTGTTTTTTTGGAGTAGGAATGAGAGCATATGTGTTTAGTTCTGAATTGGTCCGTTATGTAGTTCTTGAATAAGTGTGGGCAGATATTATTATAATGTGTGGTGTCTGTGTATGAGAGTGCATAATGCAGTGTTGTGCTACTAAGTTTATGGATATTGCTAGAGTGATAACTTGTGGTGTTGTAAAGAATTATGAGAAGACAGACTAGATTTAGTTGTGTGATAGTCATGGTTATAAAGTTTATGTTGTTTCTAGGTGGGGGGTCTGAATAGGAATTATAGGGTTGCACTATATGTGGATTGGGAAGTAGTGTGGATGATGCAAAAAAATGCCTAGTGGGAATGAGAGTGATTGGGAGTATTTTGTGTGGAGCAAGTTGGTGTGGTTTAATGTGATATGACTTGAGGAGCTGTGATTGGTGGAGGTGATGTGAGGGTGAGCTGTGGGTGTGGTTATGATTACTATAAATGTAGAGGTAGTGGGGCTGGGAGAGAATAGGTGGCCAGGGCAAGGGAGTGGAGAGAGCCCGAGCGTTAGCGAGGGCGAACAGAGCGGGGCAGAGCCAGAGCCAACCAAGGCAAGAGAAAAAAGTAGGTATTACTTTACAAATCTGAACACTTTTAAAACAAATTCCTGAGGTCTAATGGCTTACCGGCTAGCAGAATGTAATTGCTGAAGAGCACTTGTGTCATGGTGGGAGACTAGAAATTTAAAGATGGCTCCATGCTCAGCAGGATTCTAATATAGACTTTGTATTGGGGGAGGGAGATAGCACAAGGGGTGTAAACCAGGTGGAATGCAAAGAAACCAGAGAGGTAATCAGTGGAAATCAGTGAAGGCCTCAGAGAGGGTAAGTAATAATTCAAACTACCTGTAAAGTGAAGGAGAGAAGAGACAGCAAAGTTTATTAAGGTTGGGAGTGTGTCCTTTACATTGACTTGCTGATTAGTAACCAGTTTGTGCACAGATTATAGTAGGGAGATACATTAGCAATGATAGAGATGCAAATAAACAGGTGATCCTCCAAGTGATACAAACTAAGGCAGAAAGAACTGAGAGGGCTGCTTGATGGTTAATTTAATTTAGTCACAGGGATGTGAATTAAATCTATACTGTCTATTGGACAGTTAGAATTACTGTACTATCGGGGGGGGGGGACGACGACACAAGGCTACAACAGTCAGTTTTATTAGCAAGCTGCGAACTACTAAGAAATACTGCTAATGTAATAGCTTCACTCTCATAAAACAATACAAGTAGAATGCCTGGGTGGACTGACCCTGCTCTTGAGGCTCAAAATGTATATCCTTGTTTAGTTTGCAATACTGATTCCTTTTTACACTGTATAGATGGAGTGGTAGCCGCAGACTGCAGATTTGCTTGAGTGTGCTACTGTATAGATGGAGTGGTAGCCGCAGACTGCAGATTTGCTTTAGTGTGCTCCTGCTCTTGAGGCTCAAAATGTATATCCTTGTTTAGTTTGCAATACTGATTCCTTCTTACACTGTATAGATGGAGTGGTAGCCACAGACTGCAGATTTGCTTGAGTGTGCTCCTGCTCTTGAGACTCAAAATGTATATCCTTGTTTAGTTTGCAATACTGATTCCTTCTTACACTGTATAGATGGAGTGGTAGCCGCAGACTGCAGATTTGCTTGAGTGTGCTCGGCTAGCAGAATGTAATTGCTGAAGAGCACTTGTGTCCTGGTGGGAGAAAAATCAGCCGTTCATTAGACAAATCAATTCCACCTGCTGCTATAGACATAGCAACCCCACTTCCTATATCATAGGTAACTAAGTCAGTTATATGTTCCAGGGCTTTACATATAAGGCTTCTTAGGTGGACTGATGGGTCTGTTGGGGAGCCACCACTGTGGAGTGGCAGCAGCTGTGTTCCCCTTCCTTGGGACAAAGCCAGTTGCTAGGATCAGGTTGAAGATTCTGTGATGCACTTCTGTAGTACAACACCAGTTAGATAGTTAGTTAGATTCTTTGCTGAAGATTCCTTAATGATACTGCTGTTCATGTTGTGTTTATTGTGGTTAGCATTTGTAGACGTGCAAATTGCCATCTCTTTTGAATTCGGAGATTGTAAAGGATGTCAACATAATGTTTGGTACCTTCCTAATGTAAAAACAATCTGTGCTGTCTGATTCAGCACCAAAGTATGTTTTGAACCATCCTTGTTCAGACTTGCAGTATTATCCATTAATGTCTTCACTGTAAGCCTTTATGTTGTGGGTTACAGTCCATGTATGGAGGCTGTTATTTGCAAGTTGTGCTTTACATATTAGACGTGCCTTCTCTTTGGTTTCCTAAACTGCCATTTCCAACAGACAATGTGTATGACTGGTGTTTTTTAGGCTTGCCCAGCTTTTTTGCACCAGGGTATAGTTTGGTATTGTATGATTTTTTTTTTAAATCTCCAAGAAAAACTTCTTTGGGCCGACGACCAGAGGGTTGAGATGATTTTTGATGCAAAGACGATGTAGCAGATGTTCATTGATTTCTGAGTTCCAGGTCAAATTTCCCAGCAATGATTTTATTTTTTCCCTGTAATTGAATATCATGCTGGAAGGCATCATTTTCAGGAACAATGAAGGACTGTTTTTCATTCTTAGTTTGTAAAAGCAAAGTATTTTTATGATTCTCTGAAGTTGTTTTTTGCTGCCATGCAAAAACTGTGTATTGGTTGTAAAATGACTGAAGACATTTGGATTGTGGGAGATGTGAAATTATATCAAAAACAGTTTGAAAGCAAAATGTTAATTGTCTTGATAACATCAGTACTTTTCTGTCATGAGCTGTCTCATTAGAATGTGCCTCATATTGAGATGGTGCACTACCTTTGACATTCACTCATACCCCAAAGAGATGTCAGTGGTTATTTAACAGTGGACGCGTAACATGCCTTTGGTTTCACATAAAGCTTATGCTTCAAAAATGGCCAAAATGTCAAAATAAAAAAATATGGCATACTAGCTACTTTATTTCATTAAATTTAGTATATCATCCTGTTGCTGTTGGACATATGTACAATGCTCCAAGTCGTATCAGTGCTTCTGTAACAGTGACTTGTAATTGATATGTTCTGTCATAGACAGTATTCCGCCTCACCTTTTCTTAAAATGTAGCCGCCTTCTGTGCACCTTTTTGAGGTTTTATTGTGAGGAAATTAAGATACTGATAACAGCAATGAATTTCAGACAGTTGCTAATGGACTTGTATGTTGGCCACCTGATAAACTACATCAGTAGCCATTGCTAGTGATCATGTAATTGACTGCTGTTTCACATACAGCCTGCTTCCCTACCTCCTAAAAAATTGACAGCTTCTATATACCAGTCTACTGTTGGGATTGTGACGAAAGTGAAAGAAAATAAATGACTGTCGTAATGCATTTCGTTTTACTGATCTCTGAGCACTTGTAGCTTCCCTTTGCTTTCACCCACAAACAGACCACCACTTTTGGTGATCACTTCCTGTATGTAATCACCAGGAAGCAGCAGAAATTGTGGTAACAATATGCTTTAACTTGTTGCTACAGTCTTCCCCACCATTTCTACCACAATCATCGTAATTAAATGTATGCCCCTGTGGCAAGAGATGGTGGTAGGATGTGTGCCTGCTTGTTGGCCTTATGAGGCAGCCTATCCTCTACTCCTGGGATCACCCCTTTCCATCCTCATTAGTTGTTCTGAGCTGCATTGTAGCACTCCAAGGGGAAGTATACCTTTGCATGGCATACTCCCTTTGCTTGCAGTGCAGATGCACTTGATAGCAAGCCATGGGTATGTTCAAACTTTAGTGGGTTTAGTACGTAGTGATCCTGCTAGATATTATCTGTATGGAGAGCCAGAGTGGTCTCCCACCCCACAGGATGAGTGAACAGTGCCCATGCACTCACATCCTACGTGGCCAGCTTCTCTAAACGCCCACCTACCTCATAGTGAGGGGTTTATAATGATAGTGCCACAGAATTTGCCGTTTGTAACATATTTCCTTGTTTACAAGCCTTAGCATCAGTTTTAATGTGTTGTTAAATGTTCATTGCATTTATTTTATCTGTAGAAAAGTTGTATATTTTCTTAACAGAGCTGTATACGTAGTGTGACATCACAGTTGCTGAGTTTGTGCTCTGAATATGATTTATCAGGTAATTTGTTTTTGTGCTGTCCTATCTTCTTTTCTTTCATCATAGGCTGCATTACAGTTTTATTTAGGGTTCTGTTTAAAGCTTCTCAGTATACTTTTACTCTTTCTGATGCAAAGTACTGAAATAACTATTTCTTCTTCTTTCGGCTTTTTCCCGGTTAGGGGTCGCCACAGTGGATCACCTGTCCACTCATTATTGGCAGTGGAGTGTTACGCTGTTGAGTTGCCAGCCCGGTGCGCCCAACCTTCCACAGAAGGCACACACATGCACGCACTCACACCTAGGGCCAGTTTAGTGTGTCCGATCCACCTACAGCATGTCTTTGGGATGTGGGAGTAAACCGGAGCGCCCGGAGGAAACTCGTGACCACAGGGAGGACATGCAGACTCCGCACAGAAGACACCCCAGCCGAGGATCGAACCAGAGAACCTCTTGCTGTGAGGTGACAATGCTAACCGCTGCACCACCATGGCTGCCCCACTGAAATAACTATTCCTAGGCTGGTTAAATTGCTAAATTTAACTCTTGTGGTGGTTTTTTTTGCAAATTTTTTTTTTTACAATTTTTCACTAATTTATATGACTGTGTGTGTGACTGCAGTATGAGGGTCTGTGTCAGAAGTCTGCTTTCACAAAAGCAGTTTGTGTGGCTTTTGGTTTTTAATATTTGGAGTACTGTATTTATTTGTAAATTGCGTTTTTCTCTTACATTGTGCTGAGTATTCATGACATATGTGATTAAAATAAAGAAAATTTTAAACATCACTAAAAAAATAAAATTCTGAGCATACTTGATTGTTGCCTGAACACTAGTTGATAGCTGTATTACGTAGTGATGCCACCATTTTAAAGGTTGATCCAATCATCCAACACTACTATTGTACAATTTTTTTTTTTTTTTTTTACTGTTTTAATCTGGTTAAAGCTTTTTGATTTGAATTTGATTCTTGTTAAAATAAATCCCGGCAAACTAATAATAAACTGCCTTATTTTTTCGGCGGAGTTTATATATTAAAAAAAAAAAAAAAAAAAAAAAAAAAAAAAAGGTTCTGATCACTTGGTTTATTGCGGCATTTATGTATGTTTTTCATATTGATCACTGATGTGGTAGGATAAGCTTCATGGGTTACGTCTTGCGTAGGATATAACAGCAGGACAGCTTCCAGAGCTTTGGGGTACTTCCCACATGCCCAAACTGTTAGGCAGCTTGAGCTGAGTTGACTAAAAAGACAGATTTTGGCACCAAGCCCTTCAGAGCTTTCCTGCCACTGCGAAGAGCACTTCTATGTGGACTTGTGAGGATCATCAGTCTGCTAATTACTGGACAGGTAAGTTCCCTTTGGGAAAAACCTTGCACATTCCTTTTTTATGTATTTATTTATTTAAACACATTTATTGAATTATCACTTTGGAAGAAATGGAAACAGTTGATCTGCTGTGGCGATCCCTAATGTGAGCAGCTGAAAGAAGAAGTCTGAATTACCACTTGTGACATAGGAAAATTTACATTTATAGAAAAGCAATCAAACTGTATTAACAAGTTCATGTTTGCAAACATATTATACTTCACATATATTGCTGTACATCATATAACCTAAGCAACATTACATAAACTATTCAATTCTTGCCTTTTTTTAATAAGAAAAATCTTTATTAAACCATCACTTACGACACAGACAATCCTACATTTATATGAATGAAAACAAACCATACAGTCGTAGTTGCAAGCATTTTACATCACAAACCATACTGACACTCCCAGTTGCAAACATTACACATCACTTTTAATCTACCCATTAATTTTCAGTCAAACATTACATAGCTCATTTAAGTTCTGCCTTCTTTTAAACCTCATTCCCCCCTGTATGTATTGTTCCCACATTTCCCATTTTTCTATGTAGTTTGCTGCTATCTTTTCCCAAACATTTCAATCCCAGTTTTACCTCTTTTACTATATTCACTACTTCTAGTATAGTTGGTTTAGATTTTGATTTCCATTTTCTAGTAATTGCTTTTTGGCAGCCACCATAATTAGACACAGCAAGGCCTTACCATGTCTAGACAATTCGATTCTGTGTCACA
Source organism: Protopterus annectens (assembly GCF_019279795.1). NCBI lineage: Eukaryota > Metazoa > Chordata > Ceratodontiformes > Protopteridae > Protopterus > Protopterus annectens. The sequence goes on from NC_056727.1 coordinate 689,325,599, forward strand.
GCTCAGAAAAATAATCTCCCTCATGGGTTCATAGGTTGGTACTAGGCTATTGACCCTAGGGCCTATACAAGCCTAGCCATAACAATTCCCTGGCTATTTCTTCCCACACTATTTACTTCCATGGACCCCTGTCTAGCAGGGCGACTGTCGTGATCTCTGGGCTGAATTTCCTTTCTCCCATCCAGTCATCTAGTTTCCTTTTGAAGAGGGCCAAAGAGGTGCTCTGCTTGACATGTATTGGGCAGTTTTTTCCAGAGTCTGGGGAGTCTCTGGGTCAGGAACCTATCCCTCCAGCATATTTTGTTTATTTTGATGACAAGGTTTAGATCCCTGGAGCGTGTGGCTCTGAGGGGTTGGGATTTCTTTAAGTGTAGCATGTCCAATAGCTCTGGGTTTGACATGGCCTTGTATGTTAGGCAGAGATTGCCTCTGAGTAGACGATATGCGACAGAGTATAGCTGGAGTTTTTTAAGGCAGTCAACATAGGGCATCTGCTTTAGGCCTGTGATTCTTTTAGTGAGGTATTTCTGCGGCCTTTCCAGTTGTTGCAGATGTCTTGAGAGGTACATACCAAATGGGGCGTTGTATTCTATAATGGGTCTAACGAGGGATGAGTACAGTGGGTCAATGACCTCCTTTTTTCTGGATGAAAAGCCCTTAGTGATGAGGTGTGCCACATAGAAGAATTTTCTGACTGTTGTGGCAATGTGGTTATTGAAAGTGAGACCACTGTCCACCTGTGTCCCTAAGTCTCTTATCACACTTTCGGTGTTTAGTGTACTGCCACCTATGTGGTAATTCAGGGGTACATGTTTTTTCCCAACGGGGATAATTATACATTTATTGGCATTGAGCTTGAACCCATGGCTCTGGCACCAAGCATCTATTTCTGTAAGGCCCTTTTGTAGAGGATCAACATAATTTGGGGATTCAATAATGGCTCCCAGTTTGCAGTCATCTGCGAACTTTGTTAGCCAGTGGCCCTTAGTGTTGGCCTGTACTTCAGAGAAGTAGATGCCAAACAAGAGATGTCCCAGGACTGAACCCTGAGGTACTCCACTTGTCACTTGTCTGGAGCTGGATTTGGAGTCAGCTACTTTTACAGTGTGGGTTCTGTCAGTAAGCCAGTTGGCAACCCATTGAGTGATGTAGGGATTAATGCCCAGCTTAGTAAATTTATCTATGATTCCAGAGTGGGGGATGGTGTCAAAGGCCTTGGCGAGGTCCAGATAGGTTGGGATCAGTATATTTAATGCCATTCTGTTGTAGTGAGAATCTTTGGGCACGGTGGGGGATCTGTAGCAAGCTATAATTTGGATTGCAGTCTTACCTAGTGTTAGTTGCACCTGGAGAATTTCAGACACATTGTGTTGGGGCAACTAACCTGGTGGTGTGAATATCCTTGGGGAATATAGACACTCCTCCACCTTTAGTGTTTCGATCCTGGTTTGGTGGCCGAAAAGTGTGCTAAGAGTCGTAGCCTGGTATTGCAGGGGTGCTCTCTGGAGCCTTGAACCAGGTCTCATTTACTGCACAGATATCGATGCTCTCCATTTTTAGGAGTGCCTCGAGAGAGTGCATTTTGAGGTTGCCTAAAAAAGGCACTATAGGGTTGGCAAGAGCCTTTGCCAATAACCTGAATCCCAGGGGCGACGGGTGCAGACCATTTCTGGCAAAGCATCATGGTCTGTCGATCATGTCGTCCCAGGCAGACAGATACTGGATCCCCTTTGAATGACACCAGAGGCTTAGCCAATTGTTGAAGTCAATAATTTTGTCTTTATATTGTGGTATCATTCTGGGCGAAGGCAGGATGCTACTCGGGGCTAGGGTCATACCTGCCTGGGCCACGTGATCAGAGAGCTCTTCCATGTCTCTCTTCATGTAGTCCAGGGAGGTACGTCTCAAGTCATTCACTCCAACATGGACAATGACAGTCATATTTGTACTTGTTGTGGAGTGACTTGAGTGCATGAGTTATGTGGAGGATCCTGGCACCCGACAGGCAGCTCACTGTAATTTTCTCCTTGTTCAGCCTGGTGAGTGGGACATCAATGTGCCTGACTATAGAGTCACTTATGACTAAAGCGTTGGGTACTTTTGTCTTGCCTTAGGGGCTGTTGCTGGGTGGCACACTGGTGGTGTGAGCTATGTAACACTTCGGTTGCCCACCAGGATCTCTGACAGTGCATCCCACAAGGAATACTTAGTCTGCCAACTCACCGCACTCATAGAAAATGTACCCATTTACCTCTTCCTCTTCACACCTCCAACATTTGCTGTCTACCTGAGGAAAAATTCTCTGGAGGCTGTATATTCGGGAGACATACATATATCCTCCCATTGTTTTTTGTGAATTGCTTATTCACACTCTTCCCAATCCTTTCTAACCTCCACTCATTGTTATAGTTATCATGCAATATTTTATATGCACCTCTAATTATTCCTTTTCCACCTTTTCCACCACGATGCTTTGCCAGAGATGGTCTGCACTTGTCACCTCTGGGGATTCAGGTTACTGCTAAGGCTCTTGCCACCCCTGTAGTGCCTTTTTTAGGCAAAGTTCAAAGGACAAAACCACCACCGTAACAGGTACAAGCATGCAAAATCTGAAGGTAATGCTACTCAATGCTAGAAGTCTAAACCTCAAAATGCACTCTCTCGAGGCATTCCTAAAAATGGAGAACATCAATATCTGTGCAGTAATTGAGACCTGGTTCAAGGCTCCAGAGAGCCCCCCTGCAGTGCCAGGCTACAACTGTTACCACACTTTCCGGCCACCAGACCAGGATCGAAACACTAAAAGTGGAGGAGTGTCCATATTCACCAAGGATATTCACACCACCAGGTTAGTTGCCCAGCACAATGCGTCTGAAATTCTCCGAGTGAAACTAACACTAGGTAAGACTGCAATCCAAGTTGTAGCTTGCTACAGATCCCCCACCATGCCCCAAGATTTTCACTACACCTTTCTAAACATACTGGAAAATATTAATATACACCCAAACACCCTAATAGTGGGTGATTTCAACTACTCTGCCATCAACTGGGAAAACTACTCTTGTACCAACACCTTTTTACCCAACGGTTCTTGGAATTCATAAATTCCAATGCCCTGGATCAACTAATCCATAGCCCCACCAGGGGCTCCAGTATCCTAGACTTGGTCATTACCAACATGGGAAATTGATGCTCCACACCTATGGTCACCCCCACGTTGGTCAGGTCAGACCATAAGCTAATCACCCTTAACATCCACATCCCACCCCCACCCCCCAGTAAGGAAACCGCCATAAAAAACTTTTCCAAAGCCAACTTCATGCTTCTCAAATCAGAAATTACAAACTTCATGACAGCGATGCAGAAGGGAACTGAAAGTTGGACTGCTGAGTCCTACACTAAGGCACTGTACGAGCACATCCACTCATGCATGAATCGTGCCATCCCAAATAGAACCAAGATGCTCTCCTCCAAAAAAAAGGTAGCCAATCTGGTGGTCCCCTGCCATAAACAAACTTTACAACAAAAGGAAGGAACTGTTGCAGAAAAGCGGAAAATCCCAGGATGCAAAAACTCCCTTACCAGCCTCAGTAAGAAGCTGAGATCCCTCATAAAATCCTCCAAAGCTAGTTACGAAAATAAAATTGCCAAAGATTCCAAAGACAACCACAAGGCATTCTATAACTATGTCAAGAATCTAAATGGCAATGCTCAGATCTGCTCTGAGATGCAACAGAATGTCATTAAATATACTGATCCCAAGGATATTTCCAGTATCCTGGCAGATCGATTCAGTGCCAACTTCACCCCCCCTCTCGCCTCCTAAATGTCCCATCTCAATACCAGAAAATTCCCAAATTCCGATAATAACGACCACACAGGTAAAAAACACACTCTCCAAAGCTAAGAATACAGCATCCATGGGACCAGATGACATCCCGGGCTGTGAACTACATGAACTACAAAATGAAGTGGCACCTCACCTAAGTGTCATGTTTAATCATACCCTCACCTCAGGCTTCATGCCCAATGAGTGGTGCACAGCTACAGTTGTCCCACTCCACAAGGGGGGGATCCACCTTGGATCCTGCGAACCACCGCCTCATCAGTCTGACTATCCTTATCTGCAAGGCCATGGAACGTATTATCATGGAACTTTTAAGCAAAGACATTGGCAACCTTAAAACACTGGACCCCACCCAGGGTTTGTGAAGGGGCGATCTTGTCTCCTGAACCTGATTGACTTATTCGAATCAGTCTCCAGAGCAGTGGACGAGGGTAAGGCAGTCCATACAGCCTATCTGGACCTCGCCAAGGCCTTTGACACCATCCCCCACTCTGGAATCCTAGATAAAGTTACTAAGCTGGGCATTAATCCCTACGTCACTCAGTGGGTTGCCAGCTGGCTTACTGACAGAACCCACACTGTAAAAGTAGCTGACTCCAAATCCAGCTCCAGACAAGTGACAAGTGGAGTACCTCAGGGTTCAGTCCTGGGACCTCTCTTTTTTGGCATCTACTTCTCTGAAGTACAGTCCAACACTAAGGGACTCTGGCTAACAAAGTTTGCAGATGACTGCAAACTGGGAGCCATTATTGAATCCCCAAATTATGTGAATACTCTACAAAAGGTTCTTACAGAAAAAGATGCTTGGTGCCAGAGCCATGGGCTCAAGCTCAATGCCAAGAAATGTATAGTTATCCCCTTTGGGAAAAAACATGTACCCCTGAATTAGCACATAGGTGGCAGTACACTAAACACTGAAGGTGTGATAAGAGACTTAGGGACACAGGTGGACAGTGGTCTCACCTTCAGTAACCACATCGCCACAAAAGTCAGGAAATCCTATGTGGCACACCTCATCACTAAGGGCTTTTCATCCAGAAAAAAGGAGGTCATTGTCCCACTGTACTCATCCCTCATTAGACCCATTATAGAATACAATGCCCAGTTTGGTATATACCTCTCAAGACATCTGCAGAAACTGGAAAGGCCACAGAAATACCTCACTAAAAGAATTACGGGCCTAAAACAGATGCCCTATGCTGACCGCCTTAAACTCCAGCTATACTCTGTCACATATAGTCTACTCTGAGGCAATCTCTGCTTAACATACAAGGCCATGTCAAACCCAAAGCTGTTGGACATGCTACATTTAAAGAAATTCCAATCCCTCAGAGCCACATGCTCCAGGGATCTAAACCTTGTCATCACAATAAATAAAACATGCTGGAGGGATAGGTTCCTGACCCAGAGACTCCCCAGACTCTGGAATAGACTGCCCATACATGTCAAGCAGAGCGCCTTTTTGGTCCTTTTCAAAAGGAACCTTGATTGGATGGGAGAAAGGAAATTCACCCCGGGGATCACGTCAGTCACCCTGCTACACAGGGGTCCAGGGAAGTAAATAGTGTGGGAAGAAATAGCCGGGGAATTGTTATGGCTAGACTTGTATAGGCCCTAGGGCCAATAGCCTAGTACCAACCTATGAATCTTTCTTAATGGCAGCGTCTGTTGTAGATTCTACTAAAAACTCTACTAGTGCTGGTCTGTCATTTAGGACGCCTTTCATTCTTTCTCTTTGCCTACACTCTTGTTATCAGTCCTTGATAGGGAAGGTAATCTCTAACCTGCAGTCCAAATAAATTCTTGGCATCTTCCAATTCCGTCATCTTTTCCTTTCTAGTTATTTGCTCCCAATACCTTCGTTCCTTTGCCAGTTTTCACCACTAAATTCCCGCCCCATCTTGCCTGTTGTCTATATCCTTAATTGCAATCATCCCTATCAGAAGAATCTCCTTTCTGCATTCCCATGTTAGTTTAGTTCTGGGAATACTTTCTGCTACTTTTATAGATGTAATATTTCTGTATGATTGTTATTCTCCATGAAATATCTGCATCCAAAATCCCTGCCTTCTCTTGTTTGTTGAGCTTCCCCCCATTTTGTCATCATCCATTTCCACTTTCAGTTATAGTTTTCTGCTTGTGCTATGTATAGGAGCCTTAAGTGTGTGGCTGTGAAATAACTCTTCAGATAAGGTAATCCTAGTCTGCCTTATTTAACTGGAAGAATTGGCTTATTCCACTTGACTGTTGCTGTCTTTCCCTCACAGATAAAAGTCTTTCAGCTCTTTATTAATTACTATCCACAATGTCTCCTCTGGTTGATAAAAACATGCCTGACCTGTATATAATATTTTAACTGTTTGTATCTTACTATCTGTACCCATATAACAAAACTTCCATTTTCTCAGTTTTTGCATTATCTTTTTAGTCTTCTTCCCATGTAGCATTAGCTGCCATACCTGAATCATTTATTAGTCCATAGTCCTTTATTTTCTTTGCCAGTGGTACTAAATATAATGCAAATAACAAAGGGGAAAGAGGACACCCCTGCCTATTTCCTCTGCTCAAGCAGAAATTATTAGAGAACCTCACCCACTTTCATTTTCACCTCTGATCCCTTGTATATCTTACTAATCAACCTTTATTTTTTTTCCCAGGAAAAGCAAATTCATCTATTGCCCTGGTTATGAAGTCCCAGCTTGCTTTGCCACATGCTTTCAGTGCATCCAGACCCACCAACAACACTGGTATTTTCTTAAATTCTGCTTCCCTGTAGGTCATTAATGTTCTGTTAATGTTGTCAAATGTTTGCTTCCACACCACAAAACCACATTGATCATATCTATCAGTTTTGGCATTACTTTTGCCATTTTTTAGCCATTATAGACATGCACACTTTATAATCATGGCTTAGTATTGAAATGTGCATGTATGAAGCTGGATATGATGGATCTTTACCCTCTTTAGGTATTACAGTTAACACTGCTTTCTTCCAGGATATTGGTGGTACTTCTACTGTTAAAATATTGTTTAACAAAATATTCCAGATCGTTATCAGTTTTTCCCTCCTAGCTTCCAAACTTCCACAGGAATGCCATCTATTCCTGGGAACATTCCTGTAGTTTGGTTATACATCACAATTATCTTGTCTCCTTCTATCCTAACCCTCAGTAGTTTACTGTCGTCTACCTCTAACCTTGGCATATTTAATTTTTCCATAAACATTTCCATGTGTATATTTTCTTGATTTCCGTATTTCTCTGTTTTATACAGACTTTCATAGAATTTCCAAATTATTTGTTATACTTTCACAGGATCTCTTGTTACCTTTCTTGTTACAGGCTCCCTAAGGTTGGCGACAGCCCTTTCTACTTTCTGTTGCCTGAGTCATTGTGCTAAAACTTTTGTGCTCTACAGTTGTTATTTAAAAAAAATGCTTGATAGCAGTCTTTTTCTAAACTTGTGTATATTATAGAGATGATCCTTATTTTATGCTTAATTATATAGTTGATCCTCTTCTTCTTCTGTGAGATTACCCTCTTCTGCAATACTTTAACATTTGTCAGTCCCTCTAAATAATTCTTGTTACTAGTTAACCATAGCTCCATTCTTTTATTTCCACCCTATTTTTAAACCCCACCTTAATTATGTCCCAATCCCTAGCTATATTTTCAGAAATCATTTCTGTCCTCTTGACTAGCTCCTGAATAATCTCCACTACCCATTCCTTAAAGTCCTTTCTTTTCAACAGATAGGTGGGAAAGCGCTAGTGTCTCGTTTTTATTTCATTACCATGTGGTTTTATTTTAGTTATCCTTGGCACATGATCTGAAATTGTTATTGGGTATGTATCAATACCTAAAATTAAATGCACATGCTCAGGTAAAATGTAAATTCTGTCTATCCTAGCCCAGTTTTTATATCTTAGGGAAAAATATATAAATTAATTCTGAACTATTACTGAATTTGCATCTTCCATGTCAAATATTTTCATAAATTTCTTCAAAAATCTACCCTCCTTTGTTATACTTTTCCTTCTGGCTTCCCAGATGCATATTTGGTGCTACAAATCAAACTCCAATCCTCAGCTATAAGTAGTAATCCTTGCTGAACTGATTATTTCTCCCAGAACTCTTATCCGCTTCGATCACTATTAAATCTTCTCTTGTGATTGATATAAGTACTCCTCTTTTCCTTTGTCCCAGGTATTCCACTGAATAGCCATCCTGAAAACCTTTCTTTATCAAATTCAAGTTCTTTCTAAGTGTGTCTCCTGTAACGTAGCTATTTGCAATCTATATTTAATATAGTTCCCTATTTCTTTTTTGTATTTATCTGAGACCATTGACATTTAAAGACATTACAGAAAGCATAATTGTATTAAAAAGCTATTATTCCCACCTTTTATGTATAACATACTTTTGTTAAATGTCTAGCTCATGCTTTTGTGTTACATGCATACACTGTTTGGCAAGTTGAACTTTTATATAGTTGTCATGTCCATTTGAGCCTATGTCCCCTATTACAAAACTTTTATTGAAAGCCCTCAAAAAAAACTCCCAGAGATCCCCTGAAACCTATGTACATGTTAAAATATTGAAGTTTTACCCTCCTAATTGGAACAAGTGTCCCAAGCTGACAGCCGCGTACAGACTTGGGTTAACCTAAAAGAAAGTTTATCCATGCTACTACACATGGTGCAGCCTGTGCTTCTACATGTTAACTGGTTTTGTCTCATCTTTATAGCTCTCCCAGCTGGGAAAATCCCTGAGTGCCTTCAGAGAACTTTATCTCCTAGCCATTTTTGTTTTTCCCCCTAGCCAATCATTCTCCACCAGGCTGTAACCAATTTCTCTTTATCAGATTGTTTCCATGGAGACCCGAGGGCCAGATGCAGAATTACTACTAAGCATACATTCATTTGCTAGATAACAGCCTTGTAATCTTCATTATTATTTTTCATTTACTTGCTTTCTCTTGAAACTTGTTAGTAAATCCATCTAAGGTCCTTAATCCAGTCCTTTTCCCATGAAAGAATGAGGAGAAACAAATTAATTTTTTCATCATTCTCTTTTACCTAGGCTTTTTTAACATTGCAGTGTCTACATTTCTTAAAACTGAACACAAAGAAAGAAAAAGAAAGAAAACAGAAGCACCCATTATACTTAAAAATAACTGAGAAAAAAATAAACTTGCATGCACCACAAAAGTAATACTATTAAGAAAAATGTTTTCTTTACTTATGGTAAATGTTCTCCCATCTTACCCTCCCCAAAGCATTTTTTGAACATTAATGACATGAAGTAGGGTATATACTTTAGTGTCCCACACAAGTCCAACAAATTCTGAAAAAAGTCTAATATTTCCAGATTTTGTCATATTTCACATATATAATTATTGTGTTGTAATTCCACATTGTTGCTGGTTTTATTACTGTTCTCCATCTCCCAAATCTTGTCTCTGCTTCTTTTCCAGTGTACTTTCTATTTTTCATTGAACTTTTACAGATACAGTCTCTCTCTGTTTATTACCAGAAGAACAAGAAGCAGAATCTCTTCCTGTTTCACAGCTCACTTTTTGTTGGACAGACTTTTTGTATTTCCTCCTTAGCGTGTACTTCATCAAAAAATGATTTTTTTCTTCCCAGGAAGAATACCTTGAAGACAGCTTGGTACAGCAGTTTGAATCTCACACCTGTGTCTTGACATTCCCTGAATATTGTAATAAATATAATCCTCTTCTGCATGTGGTGTACAGTGAGTAGTCATTCTCCACAAGCACTCTGCTGTCTCCCACTTTTAGTATTTTGTCCTTCTGCCACAGTTTTGTCAGAATTAACTCCTGCTGGTAGCATTGCATCTTTACTGTTAAAGGTCTAAGTTGCTTTCTCATAGTAACTCGTGCTGTGGAATACCAGTCCATTTGCTTATTTCTGCTTTCATAAAATTTATGCAATACTCTCCTTCCAGCTTCTGTGCTATAGCTGAAACTCTCAGGTTTTCCCTACGTGCTCTGTACTCAAATTTTGTTTTTTGAAACATTTCTTCCTGAGCTCTCATATTCAGCCAGCCTTTTCTTCTTTTCAGCCTCTGATTTTTGCAGCTTTATCCCCTCATCTGATTATCTGTTTAAAGCTTCTTCCATTTTTTTTCCAGTCTTTAGTTTGTGTTAATATATTCCATCAGTGTTTAATTTATTTTACCCAGATCTTTGTGCAATTGTCTTGTATCTTTCAGTAGGTTACTGGAAGCCATGTCTGGAGTTTGCATTGCTTTTTGTTGAGCAGCTGCAGAACTTTCCCCAGTCAGTGTTTTTTCCCTATCCAGGGAAATAAATAATGTGGGAAGAAATAGCCAGGGAATTGTTATGGCTAGGCTTGTATAGACCCTAGGGCGGATAGCCTAGTAACAAGCTATGAACCTATTTTTTTGTAGCTGTTTTTTTCCAGGTGAATTATACTTTTTCCTGGAATCCAGATAGTGTACTTACTAGCCAGTTACTTAAATTTACCCATAAACACAAATCTCATTGGTCATGGAAGAAACTAACTGTCCCTTCTTAAGTCCTTTTTTCAGCCATGAAAAGAAAAAAAGTAAGCATCCATTGCCATCACAGCAGGATGGTAATTAGTCACAGACATTGGTTGGGTGACTGTGCTGTGGTCAAAGCGTTTTCCTCACACCACTCATCCTTTTTCTTCAGATCCCTCTGGTGTTGACCATACAGCCACCATGGACCAGGGGTTATCCACATCCTCTGTGGTTGTTGTGGTCCCCTAGGTGGGCAAGGGAGAGTTACTTTTGTTGGTGTTGGGAGAAGGGGCCAGGAATGTGCCCCTACATAACCATAATGTTGTGTCCATCCCCGGGAAAGCTGTTTCAACAATAATGGGTCTTTTTTTCTATCTTTCTTGTCAAAAAAACTCTATATTTAGTTTCTCCTATATCCGTTACTGTAGATGGGAGTAATTTACTTATGGTTTTGTGTAGGCTGTTAACCCACCATGTAAGGTGGTTTCTGGTTAAAGGAAAATGGATTCCTTCACTGAAGAGATTCAAGATGTAGAATCTGTAGGGGGAATATGAAGGGACAAATGTAGTGTTTACTCCTGAGGTTTCTGGTTCAGATTCTGAGGAGTGTGTGGTATCTGAAAATCTCTGTGAGGGATTCACTTTCTCTGAGACCATTTCCAGAATGAACCATTGTTTTAAGTGGGAGAATACTGAGATTTTGCAATTTTTCAGAAAATTATTATGATTTGCTACAGTTGGAATTTCCAGAGCCCTTACCCACCCCCAGTGTGTCAGCATTGGACGATGTATTTGCCACACCCTGTGGTTTCCCCGACAGTCAACTTGGTGCTCCTAAAAAAGCAGAGTGTACAAAGTACCTCCTCCTTTCAGGTTTTTATATGCTAATCCCAGAACTGACCCTGCCGCTATAGCTTTAATTAATCCAGCTACTGCCAAGCATTTCATTAATACTAATCCTCTGCTTGATAAAGATGATAAAACATTTGATAAGTTTGGGAAAAAGTATGTGTTGCTTTAACTTTGAGTTTTAGAATTGTGAACTGTCTGGCTCATGTTTATCCTAATAGTGAAATTATGAATATTATGGCTTCAGTTTTCCCCTGGTGAGGATAAATCTGCTTTATGTAGTTTTTCTTCTATTTCTTGTGTCACTACTCATTAGTGGAAATCTGTTTGACTATGTAGATACTGCTTCTAGGACTTATGCTAATGGTAGTGTGGAGGTTTGACTAGCTGTGTTCTCAGAACCCCCCAGAAGATGTCAAAAATTAAATATTGAATTGTCTTTTGAGCAGAAATTTAATTTTTGGACCCACTACTACAGAGGTTATCAAGAAGTGTGGTGGGAGAGGTAAGCCAATTCAGGGAATCTCTCAGATTTTCAGTCTTCCTTCTCTAAATTGTCCAAGGGTATTTTTTGCTCCCTGTTCCAGTTTGGCAAAAAACAAAATAAGCAGTCTCAGCAGACGCTGGTAAGCAGATGTTTGAAAGCCGTGACAAGAAGGCTCCAAAAGGAAAGCAGGCCCCCCCTGCCAAGGACAGTAAAACAAGTTAGAATGATTGTATAAAGGACCTTGTTTTCCCCCCTCCCACCCTGGTAGTCCCTTAGCCATTCAGGAATCTGTCTCCATGTCTTTCTTTGTCAACAGTTTCTTAGACAATGGGTCCTAAATGTGATCCATCTAGGGTACAAATGGCAGTAGGAGGAAATTCCTCCTTTCCAGGAAATTCCTCCTAATCTGCTAAACTAAACCCTTCTTTTTCCTCCTGCCATACGTAGTATGCGGTCTCCTGGGGGTAATTAAAGCTATTCCTCCTCTCCAGTTAGTGGATTTTACTCAAGAATATTTTGCTGCCAGTGAGAGAAAATTCCTGGAGATCAATTATGGATCTTTCTTTCCTGAACTGTTTTGTGGTGATCCCCATTATTCAAAATGCTACGACTTCTCAACCTCTTACCCCTTCTTACTTGTTTGTGTTTTGTAGTAACCTTTGTGTTAAAAGCTGCATATCATAACATTCCTATTCTTTCAGATTTCAGGTGTTTCTTAAGGTTTGTCTGTGTGGATCACATTGTCTGTTATCTGTCTTACCATTTGGGGCTATCCATGGCAACAAGGGCTTTCAGCTCCTGCTATAGCTAATTGCAGGCTACAGGGTATCCACATGTTTTCATGTTTAGCTCTTAGCCCTTATGCAGATTAGCCATGTTAGCATGGGATATAGCTTTATAGCACAATCTCACTCTACAGGCATTTTACATTCCATTAGAGCAAAACTGTGTGGCAGACAAGCTGAGCATGACCAAGGCAGACCCTCACAAATGGAAACTAGATCAGGGAGTCTTCCAGGATTTGATCCATCTGTGGGAGATTCCTCAGATGGATCTTTTTCCCAACTAGCAAAATTCTCTTCTTGGACTTAATACAAGAGGCAATAAAAACACAATATGGCAAACGCCAAGAAAAACTAAAGAACTATTCAGTTCGAACAAGCAACCAAATGAGAGATGGAGCGCTGAGGAACGATATAAACTTTTCAAAATAGTTTATTAACGCTGTCAATACAATTCTGCGTTTTTGTATAAAACACTTCTTCAGATAATTTCATGTGATTCAAATGCTGTTTAAATACTGTGACGAAATTCAAATACGAAACATCATTGGATATCCAGTAATGATTAAAATAAAACATCCATTTTCAAGGTTTTCAAGAATATAAATAAATAGTCTTGATGTTATTAACCTAAAATCTTTTTTAAAAAACTAGTTTAGTCATAATAGTGGTACATGAGAAAAAATGAAAAATATATATAACAAACTTCGTTTATGTAAAAAAAAAACACCCATGTTGAAGGAAGTGAATAATACACCAATGCCCTCTAGTGGCACAAGATAAAATGACACTAATAATTTTTACAGTTTAGCTGATCTAAGTTTTAAAACCGGTAAAATAGACAACACTTCATTTAAACCGGGATGTCTGTTGGCCTCTAAAATAATTTGCCAAAACAGTTCCCTATATTCCAGTTTTGCCTCCCACATACCCCCCCCCCTGTATTTCCCTAGGAACAATTTCAAGAACAAAAAAAGAAAAACTAGATTGTGGACAAGTCAACTTGTGACGAAATAATGCATTTTTAGAATTGGCCTTATTTATCTCATAATAATGTACATAAATCCTCGTTTTAAGTTTCCGTTCGGTCTTCCCAACATAAAATGAATTACAGACTTTACATGTAGCTAAATAAACTAAACCTGAACTATTGCAATTTGCATGAACCTTATTCGTGATATACCTATTCCTACTAGGGATTTCAATAGAAGAAGCAATCACTATAAAGTTACATTGGGAACACATCCCACACTTATGTTCCATATTTCAAACAGCAACTTGTATTAGCTTTTCTACTTCCAAATTCAAACATGTTCTTGAAATTCAAATCCCGTCTATATGTAAAATGTAAAGGCCCTAACACTTTAGGATCAGTGTCTGAAATTTGTTGAAATCTATCCCATTCCCTGTTCACTATTTATCGCGAATAAGGTTCATGCAAATTGTAATAGTTCAGGTTTAGTTTATTTAGCTACATGTAAAGTCTGTAATTCATTTTATGTTGGGAAGATCGAACGGAAAATTAAGACGAGGATTTATGAACATTTATTATGAGATAAATAAGGCCAATTCTAAAAATGCATTATTTCGTCACAAGTTGACTTGTCCACAATCTAGTTTTTCTTTTTTTGTTCTTGAAATTGTTCCTAGGGAAATACGGGGGGGGTATGTGGGAGGCAAAACTGGAATATAGGGAACTGTTTTGGTAAATTATTTTAGAGGCCAACAGGAATCCCGGTTTAAATGAAATGTTGTCTATTATACCCGTTTTAAAACTTAGATCAGCTAAACTGTAAAAATTATTAGTGTCATTTTATCTTGTGCCACTAGAGGGCATTGGTGTATTATTCATTTCCTTCAACATGGGTGATTTTTTTACATAAACGAAGTTTGTTATTTATTTATATATATATATATATATATATATATATATGTACATGTATATATATATATATATATATATATATATGTATTTTTTTTTTTTTTTTCTCATGTACCATTATTATGACTAAACTAGTTTTTTTAAAAAGATTTTAGGTTAATAACATCAAGACTATTTATTTATTTATATTCTTGAAAACCTTGAAAATGGATGTTTTATTTTAATCATTACTGGATATCCAATGATGTTTCGTATTTGAATTTCGTCACAGTCTTTAAACAGCATTTGAATCGCATGAAATTATCTGAAGAAGTGTTTTATACGAAAACGCAGAATTGTATTGACAGCGTTAATAAACTATTTTGAAAAGTTTATATCATTCCTCAGCGCTCAATCTCTCATTTGGTTGCTTGTTTGGACTGAATAGTTATTTAGTTTTTCTTGGTGTTTGCCATATTGTGCTTTTATTGTTTTTTGTGATGGCCGAGCATCCAGGAGTGGAGGCAGTGGACGATTTGCCCAGAAGTGGAAGGGGAGAGCTACGCAAGATGATCGGCCAGCTCTCTCAACTTGTGGAGTTACTTACACCGGCTTGCCAGTCATTTGCAGCTATTTTATCAGGTGTTCCGGGTAACCAGGAAATGCTTAGGAAACGGATTAACAGGATGGCGTCCAGTTTGGATACTAATGTACAGGACTCGCAAGGTTTACTATTGTCCGAACCTAATGGAACTATGGACTTTATGGTAATTCCCAATATTTTCACTACTAAATCTAGCGAAACTTCGAACCGACTCTGAGTGCCTTCAGAACGCCTGAATTTATGTGGCAACAGCAATGCTGCACAAGGTGACTGTCAAAATGTTTTTAAACCAAATTTGTAACATTTCAAAGACATTATAGCCAGAAAATATGATTTAAACAATCACGTTCAACCAGAACATACAATTCAAAATGTCCCTACTTACAAAATGTCCCTACTTACAGAGAGAATTTGGACCATTTGTATGTCTTGATGGACAAATTTGGACCATTTGTATGTCTTGATGGACAAATTTAAGGGTTTTGAATGTGACAATGTTTATTTTAATGAATGTTTTACAACATAAAATAGTTCCTAAAGGATTGAGAATTTGGAAATTCCCTAATAGTGTTCAACCTGGGTCCGACTTCCATACCACCCTTACTAAAATATTTGATAAATGTGGACTGGAAGTAGTTAGGGCCATTAGGGAAGAGAATGAAAGGGAGAAGACTTTTTTGTTGAAGGAAATGGAGAAGGTGAATGACAACATCTTAAATGATTTATTGTTCACCGTGGAAGAAGAGAAAGCTAAATATTATGGTATTTTTTACAGATAGATAAGAAATGCACAATTAATATGAAAAGAAAACGGGGTAAAATACAAAGGGATTTAAGGGAATATAAGGAAGGTATTGCCTACCCACCCCCTAAACCTTTTAAAAAGTTTCTTATACAGGAAAGAGACAATTCACAAGACATGAATGTTAGGGAAGGGTTTAGATATATAGAAAATGATTCTGAACAACATGAAGGACAAGGGGAATTCACTTTAGATTACCCTCCCCTTCCAAGGAGGTCTGACAGAATACAAAACAAACCCCGGACCTTTTACAATTACAATCACCCTCACTATCGACAGTGAATGAAATAGAGAATTTGAACAATCACAGAGATTATTTCATTACTGTGTTAGATAATGTTTACACCTACCAGGGGTATACAATTTTCAATTACAGCCACACTTCTATTGATATAGAGCACTTTAATTTATTTTCAAAAGGTTTTAAATATGTTCCATACAGGAAAACAGATGAGGTAAAAACTATTATAGATTTAAAATTGTTTATCAGAAAAAAGAACCTAGCTTTATTTTTTGGAAATATAGCTTCAGAATTGGTTTCAAATCCAGCTCTAAAGAGAAAAGGAATTTTTAACCCTTCGTTACACCCCCAATTGAAAAACCTTGAAACTATTTTAGGAAGAGAAATCAGAAGAGAGGTACAAAACTATAAAATCAGTTCCAATTTAACACTAATAGAAAGACAATATTTGGATGAGTTAAAAGCAGACCGTACCATCGGAATTATGCAACCCGATAAAGGGGGTGGTACAGTCTTGATGGATACTATTATCTATGAGTCTAAAATGAAAGAAGAGTTACAAAATTCTAGTAAATATAGTCTAGCATATGTCAATGAGGTGAATATAGCCAATTCAAAAATACACATGTTGTTGGACGATTTATTACTAGAAGGTTCTCTCAATTTGGATACATATAATTTTTTGTACAATAAATTTCCCAGAGTTCCTTCGATATTTGGGATTCCTAAGGTCCACAAAAATCCTAAGGACCCACCTTTTAAGGTTGGTAGTTTCCTCTGAAGGTTCCATCACTTCTTTTATTTCACAGTTTTTAGGTAATAAACTTAAAAAAAAAAATAGCATTTGATGGTTCTGCAGTATTAAGACTCATGGTATTTATTAAGACTTTTAAAAACAGAATTATGCCATGACTCGTTGATATTTATTACAGTGGATGTTGTGGATTTATATGGTTGTATACCCCATGAAGTAGGTCTAAATTGGCTGGAAGAATACATGTTAAAGTTCGGAAACTTCTCAAACATGGATTTTAATAACATACTTTTATTTATGGAAATAGTTTTAAACAACAATTTTATGTACTTCGAGGGAGAATTTTACAAACAGATCCAAGGGGTGGCGATGGGAGCAGGATGTGCTCCTACATTTGACAATATCATACTTTCTTGGTGGGAAGATCAATACATTTTAAACAGTGAATTTAAAGGTTGTTGGACACTATATAAATGTTTTTTGGACAACATATGTGTATTATGGACTGATACAGAACAAAAAGTCATTGAATTTTTGAATTATATCAAGACCACTACACACTTTCTGGATTTTACATATAACATCGACCATAACACTTGAAATTTTCTGGATATTAGTGTTTCAAAATAATTGGGTAGTTTTAGTTCAAAAATTTTTAGGAAACAAACTATTTCCAATTCTTATTTGCATTTTAATAGTGGCCACCCCTACTTTCAGAAGAGAAATCTTATTAAAGGTCAGTTGGTTAGGATTAGTTGGATGACATTTAACGACACAGAATTTAAGGTCGAAAGTAAAAAGGTCTGTGAAATGTTTAAAAGTAGGGGTTATCCAACAGACCTAATATGTCAGATAGAAAGAGAGGTTATTGAAGGTAGAAAAGGTAGGTTTGGACCTATTTTGGGAATAGACTTGGTTAACCTTCCTATAACCAAAGATTCAGTTCCAAGAAAAGATGACCAAGACCCTAAAGGGACATACATTCTTGATTATAATGGAGATTCCAATATTATAAAAAGAATAGTGAACAGGGAATGGGATAGATTTCAACAAATTTCAGACATTAATCCTAAAGTGTTAGGGCCTTTACATTTTACATATAGACGGGATTTGAATTTCAAGAACATGTTTGAATTTGGAAGTAGAAAAGCTAATACAAGTTGTCATTTGAAATATGGCATATATAAGTGTGGGATGTGTTCCCAAAGTAACTTTATAGTGAATGCTTCTTCTATTGAAATCCCTAGTAGGAATAGGTATATCACGAATAAGGTTCATGCAAATTGTAATAGTTCAGGTTTAGTTTATTTAGCTACATGTAAAGTCTGTTATTCATTTTATGTTGGGAAGACCGAACGGAAACTTAAGAAGAGGATTTATGAACATTATTATGAGATAAATAAGGCCAATTCTAAAAATGCATTATTTCGTCACAAGTTGACTTGTCCACAATCTAGTTTTTCTTTTTTTGTTCTTGAAATTGTTCCTAGGGAAATACGGGGGGGGGGGTATGTGGGAGGCAAAACTGGAATATAGGGAACTGTTTTGGCAAATTATTTTAGAGGCCAACAGGAATCCCGGTTTAAATGAAATGTTGTCTATTATACCTGTTTTAAAACTTAGATCAGCTAAACTGTAAAAATTATTAGTGTCATTTTATCTTGTGCCACTAGAGGGCATTGGTGTATTATTCATTTCCTTCAACATGGGTGATTTTTTTACATAAACGAAGTTTGTTATATATATATATATATATATATATATATATATATATATATATATATATATATATTTTTTTTTTTTCATTTTTTCTCATGTACCATTATTATGACTAAACTAGTTTTTTAAAAAAGATTTTAGGTTAATAACATCAAGACTATTTGTTTATATTCTTGAAAACCTTGAAAATGGATGTTTTATTTTAATCATTACTGGATATCCAATGATGTTTCGTATTTGAATTTCGTCACAGTATTTAAACATCATTTGAATCGCATGAAATTATCTGAAGAAGTGTTTTATACGAAAACGCAGAATTGTATTGACAGCGTTAATAAATTATTTTGAAAAGTTTATATCGTTCCTCAGCGCTCCATCTCTCATTTGGTTGCTTGTTCGGACTGAATAGTTCTAAATACAAGAGGGCCTGGAAGACTGCTGCCTTTTTTTTCTTTTTTAGACTGGAATGCTCCTCTGTGTATTTTTCATCCTTTCCCATAATTTCTAGGCTTCTTCTGAAGATTCAGGATTCCCCAAAAATCATTGTGGTGACTCCTGTTTGGCCCAGGCAACAGTAGTTATTCCTTCTTTTGGAATTTGCTAGGGGCAGCTACCACAAACTTTCTCATAGACTGGATTTACTCATACAGGATCAGGGGGATATTTGATGCATTCTGACCCCAGACAACTTTATTTGACTTCCTGGATGATGGGGTCTTAATACCTTTTAGGCACCTGTTTTCTGAGGATATGCAGCAGGTACTAATGGAGGCAAGAATGCCTGCTGCTAGAAAATCATATGCAAGAAAATTGAAAGTTTTTTAGTTGGTGCTGCAAAAAAAACTGTGAGCTTTGGCCAACTGAGACCTACATGAGTGGAGTTAAGTTGATTTTTATCTGCACTTTTATCAAATACACAATTTAAAGTAATTTGTGTTGCATTGAGCAATATTGGAAGTTGACTGTTTTTTCAGTAGGTCTTATACAAGTGGTATTTTCAGTTAAGGCTTGTTAAAAAACCTGCATAGCCAGTGGGGGTAGTTTACCTCATTGTTATTCGGTTTCTGTCTTATACAAGTGGTACAGTGAATTGTTTTCTTTTTAAACTGTGAGCTTTGGTCAACTGAGACCTACATGAGTGGAGTTAAGTAGATTTTTATCTGCACTTTTATCAAATAATACACGATTTAAAGTAATTTTTGTTGCATTGAGCAATATCTAGCTGGAAGTTGACTGTTTTTTCAGTAGGTCCCCACCCACCCTCCCTGTTTTTGTCTTGGTGTTAATCTTGGTGGCTTTGAAACTGCCCACCACTCTTGTAAATTTGCACTTGGATACTCCTCCTGGGCCTATCTCATTTGCTCACTCAAAAAAAAAAAAAAAAAAATATCTGCTTTTACTGTATTTGTGTTTCTTCCTACTTTATTTTGCTTTTGCATCATTTTAAAAGTACTCAGTTGTATTTGTTACTGCTTGGTGTAACTCATTCTAAGCCTTTTAGTTTAAGCACTTGGGCTTCAGACCAGTTGTTTTACATTAAGAGGATTCGTGGTCTGCACTCTTGTGGGAGGAGAGGCTGGACTCTGCCCTTCTGAGCTGGGAATTTCTGGTTAAAGGCTTATAGTGCCTGCATATTTGAACTGCTTCTTACTGAAATTGGTACACCTTGTTTGCTGTAGCATAGACTAGATCCATGCCTGCTGAATCTAGCTTTGTTTGTATAACTTGAGCACTAATCCAGGCATTCTTTAAAGTATTCAATTGTATTTATTACTGCTTGGTAGTAACTTGATTAAAGTGTAGCTATCATTCTAAGTCTTTTGGATTAAGCACTTGGGCTTCAGACCAGTTGTTTTACATTAGGAAGGTTTGTGGCCTGCACTGTGGTGGCAGGACAGGTAGCTTACATCCTTCTAAGTTGGGAACTGCAGATTGAGGGCTCAGTGTCTGTTATTCTAAAAGTGTATTAGTTCGGGTTTAAGCACTTGGGCTTCAGGCCAGTTATTTTACATTAAGAATGTTTGTGGTCTGCGCTCTTGTGGGAGGAGAGGCTGGACTCTGCCCTTCTGAGCTGGGAATTTATGGTTAAAGGCTTATAGTGCCTGCATATTTGAACTGTTTCGTACTAAAATTGGTACACCTTGTTTGCTGTAGCATAGACTAGATCCAGGCCTGCTGAATCTAGCTTTGTTTGTATACTTGTTGTTTGTTTGCTTGTTATTTCCCTGAAACGCTAATTCCACCTAAAACACGGCTTTTCAGTGCTTTTGTGAATCCTTAGTGATATCTACATTGCTTACTGTACTTATTTCCTTGTTTCACTTGAATGAAAGTTACTGTTTGTCGTTTTTGCATTTAAGTTACCTGTAGCACATTGCATTTAAGTTACCTGGCACTTGCTCACTAAAGCAATTATATAGGTCAGCACTAAAAAATTAAAAGCACTACACCCTCACAAACTCCCCTTGAGTACCTTGTTCCCCATTGGCCCTTTTTTTTCAATTATAAAGGAATTCCCCAATACTATTCTAGCATGTCCAAAGGTCAGTTGTCAGTCTCCTCTCCGGTCCAGCTGGTGAATCTGGGAATCTTGAGGCAATGTTACAACTGCCTCATGTACACGGACAACCCTCTCCTCCTCCCAACAAATTCCAACACATGTGAGAGATGCAACCATATAGCCAAACATGAGGTTAAGCTCTCTCAACTCAGTACTGGCATAACCAGTCAGGAGGAAAAGGAAACCACACGCACTACAATTCCAGTCTCACATAGACCTGCCGCGACAGCAAACCAAACCTATAAACACACAAAAACATACTCAGAGGCTCTAAATAAAAATCTGCCTAAGCAGCAGAGACCTCCAAAGCAGACACCCAAGCAACCGCTACCCCAAAACGAAACACATGCAACACATAGCTCACAAAGCCAGTGTGCGGAACAGTCACAGCCCTTAAGGCTAAACAACACACCTGATACACTTGTAATAGGTGACTCTATCGTCAGGCACACTGACGTCCCGCTCACCAGGCTGAACAAGGAGAAGGTCACGGTGAGCTGCCTGTCTGGCGCTAGGATCCGCCACATAACACAAGCACTCAGGTCACTCCAAGGCAAGTACAAATATGACTCAGTCATTGTCCATGCTGGTGTGAATGACCTGAGACGTACCTCCCTGGACTACATGAAAAGAGACATAGAGGAGCTCTCTGAGCATGTAGCTCAGGCCGGTATGACCCTGACCTTGAGTAGCATCTTACCCTCACCAAGAGTGATGCCACAATATGAAGACAAGATGATCAATTTCAACAATTGGCTTAAGTGTTGGTGTCATTCAAAGGGGATCCAATGCCTGTCAGCCTGGGATGACATGCTCGACAAGCCACGATGCTTCGCTAGGGACGGCTTGCACCTATCACACCTGGATTTTCGGATATTGGCAAAGGCTCTTGCTCCCCCTATAGTGCCTTTTTTAGGCAAGGCTCAAAAGATCAACCCACCTCCATAGGTATCGCAAGGGATAAGAAACTAAGAGTAATGCTACTCAACGCCAGAAGTCTAAACCTCAAGATGCATGCACTCGAAACTCTCCTTAGCATGGAGAACATGCTCTCTGTGCAGTAACAGAAACCTGGTTCAAGGCTCCCGAGAGCACCCCAGCACTACCAGGTTATACCTCATACCATGCTTTTCGGCCCCAAAACTTGGACCGAACCACAAAAGGAGGGGGAGTATCAATATTTGTCAAAGATACCCACACCTCCAGGTTGGTGGCACAGCACGAAGCATCAGAGACTATCCATGTGCAACTAACAGTGGGTAAAATTGCCTTCCAGTTTATAGCCTGCTACAGACCACCCTCCCAAACCCAGGAACCCCACTCGGCCTTCCTGAGAGCACTTGAAAATATGAAGGTCTCTCCGAACACCATTATATTGGGTGACTTCAACTACCCAAACATAGACTGGGAGCATTACTCTAGCTCCAACACCCTAGCCCAAAGGTTTCTAGAATTTATAAACTCAAATGCTATGGAACAACTTGCTACCACTCCCACAAGAGGGGAAAACATACTGGACCTGATCATCACCAGCATGGGGACTCTTATGCTCCAGACCAGAAGTGTATCCCTCACTGGTAAGATCAGACCATAAACTAATCTCACTGGATATTCACATCCCGACCCCACCCCCTGCCCAGAAAACCACAGTGAAAAACTTCTGTAAAGCAAATTTCACACTCCTCAAAGCCGAGGTGGAATCCTTCAAAGCCCCTGGGCCTGTGGAAAATACATCCCAGACCGCAGAATCCTTTATAAACGCATTCTATGAACACCTTCAGGAATGCATGGATCATGGAATCCCAAATAAAATCAAGACCCAATCCTCCAAAGGCAGACGTCCTGTCTGGTGGACCCCACCCATAAACAAACTATACAATCGAAGGAGGAAGCTACTACATGATAGAGCAAAATCCCAAAAAGGGAGGGCATCTCTGATCAGTATTAGCAAAAAAACTACGGGCACTCATAAAATCGTCTAAGGCCAGCTTCTAGAGAAAAATTGCACAGGACACTAAGGATAATCACAAGGCTTTCTTTAGTTATGTTAGAAACCTGGGTGGGAATTCCCAGATATGCTCAGAATTAGTCCAAAATGACAAAAAATACATCAAACCCACAGACATTGCCAACATCCTAGCTGACGGGTTCAGCGCAAACCCCCCCCCCTACCAAAAGGGCAAATATCTATCCCAGCAGAGTGCTGCCCCCCTGACATCTCAGATGCTCAGGTAAGAGCCGCCCTCTCCAAAGCAAAAAACACAGCATCAATGGGACCAGACGGTGTCCCGGGCTGCGTCCTACATGAACTCCAAGAAGAGCTAAACCCAAACATAAAAGTACTGTTCAGTCTCAGCCTTTACTACAGGATATGTACCCAAAGAGTGGCGTACAGCAACGGTGGTCCCTCTACACAAAGATGGTGCCTCAACGGATCCTGGAAACTATCACCCCATAAGCCTGACTAGCTTGGTCTGCAAAGCTATGGAAAGGATCATCATGGACCTTATAAATAAAGATATTGAGGACCTACAGACACTTATCCTACCCAGTTCGGCTTTGTTAAGGGCAGATCCTGCCTCTTAAACCTGGTCGATTTCTTTGAAACAGTCACCAAGGCCATTGACGAGGGGAAGGTGGTCCACACAGCCTTCCTGGACCTCGCAAAAGCCTTTGATACAAAACCCCACTCGGGCATTATAGATAAGCTCACCAGCTTAAATATAAACCCCTATGTCACTAGATGGGTTGAAAACTGGCTCAAGGACAGAACCCACGTGGTTAGAATTGCTGGAGCCATGTCAGACTCCAAACCAGTTTCAAGTGGCATCCCACAAGGCTCAGTCCTGGGACCTCTCCTGTTCGGTGTATATTTCTCGGAGATACAGGCCAACACGGAAGGACTGTGGCTGACCAAGTTCGCAGATGATTGCAAACTGGGCGCCATAATAGACTCTCCAGCCGACAAGCATCATCCAAAAGGGCCTCATAGAAACAGACAACTGGTGCCAGAGCCATGGCCTCAAGCTAAACGCCAAAAAGTGTATAGCCATCCCCTTTGGCAAAAACAAAGTGCCCACAAATTACCACATAAGTGGTAATCCATTAAGTACGGAAGAAGTAATTAGGGACCTCGGGACCCAAGTTGATAGCAATCTCTCATTTGACAACCACGTGGCCAAAGTGGTTAGAAAAACATTTTATATAGCCCACATAATCATGAAGGGATTCACATCTAGATCAGGGGAGGTCATCGTGCCTCTTTACTCATCCCTCATCAGGCCCATAATTGAGTACAATGCCCCTTTTGGGATGTACCTTACCAGGCACCTGCAGCAACTGGAAAGACCCCAAAAGTACCTCACCAAGAGGATCAAAGGGCTCAAACAGATGCCATATGCTGCCCGGTTAAAGAAACTCCAGCTCTACTCAGTGGCATACCGCCTGCTCAGAGGCGATCTGTGCCTGACGTATAAAGCCATGTCCAACCCGGAATTAATGGACATGCTGCACCTCAGAAAATCCAAATTCCATCGAGCTACGCGCTCGAGAGACTTGAACCTCAGCACTGAAATAAATAGGACATGCTGGAGGGACAGATTCATAACCCAGAGGCTCCCTTCACTCTGGAATAAAATCCCAGTCCAGGTTAGGCAGAGTCCCTCATTGACTCTCTTCAAGAGGAATCTTGATGAGTGGATGGGGGATCGTAGGTTTACCCCAGGTATCACTTCTGTGTCACTGTTAGACAGAGGCACAGTATACTAACCTCAAAAAAGGGCATAGCTAAATTAATTTAAAATGGGTGGTGAAAGCCAAACACACTCTGGCTAGGCTTATAAATGCCCTAGGGCAGATAGCCTAGTATGAACCTATGAACAACCACCACCCATTTAGGGCTAGTGTGTCTCTGGTTTTACAGTGCTTGAGTTACTATCCTATGGCTTGTCTATTGAGGTTCATTTGTCAGCCGTCTCAGCATGTTTGCCCATGGATTCCTCTCTTTCAGTGCAATCTAATGTGAACATTTTCTTAAAGGGTTACTACATAAGAGGCCGCCCAGAAAACCAGTCGCTGTTCCTTGGAATCTTAGTTTTGTTTTTCGGGATGAGGCTCATCTGGCTGACTTGAATCTTAACATGGAGAGTAGTTATGTTGACTGCTCTGAAGTATGCAAGAATATCTGAGTTGAAAGCTTTTATGGTAGGTCAACCTTATCTAATCTTTCACTTGAGAACTAATCCTTTTATGCTTCAGGTGGCATCAGAGTTTACTTTAAAACAATCTATACATCTTACTGTTTCTTTCCAGACCCCAAAAGTGAGAGAGGGGCGGATACTTCATACCTTGGATGTCCATAGATAACTTGGGTACTGTCTTGACAGAGCAGAATCTTTCAGAGCTTCTGAGCAGTTGTTCATTTCTTGTGAAAGCAAGAGGGGACTTCTTGTTTCAAAGTAGACTATTAAGAAATGATTATCTCAAGTTATTACTCCTTGTTGTTTCCATCACAGCAAAACTATTCCAGGTAGGGTCAGGGCTTATCCTCTAGGGCCTTGGCTTCATCTACGGCTTTTTGTAAATGGTTGGAATCTTGACTTATTTGAAACACAGCAACTTAGTTTTTTGTGTATACTTTTACAAAACACTAAAAAAATAAACCTGATTCATTCTCCAGGTTTCTGGTCCCTTTACTTTCTTCCCATTTTTCTAAGCTAGGGTAATCTACCCATATAGCTTAGGCTACTGCAGCAGTGATCATTCAAACATCTAATGTTCTGGTTAGTTAGTTACACAGATGTACTTCCATTTAGGTGTTTGGTTACATACTTTAAGGTGTGAATGTGTGATTTCCCTTCCCACCTTTAAGTCCATTTCAGATGGTGTTGATTAGATACTCTCTATAGACATTTATTGATTTCTTTTTCTTTTATCATAAAAAAAAAAATTGTGAAAAGGCCGTTAAAGGTACTCCTTTTAAAAACCACAGACTGGGCCGAAAAGACAACAGTTCCATATTGTAGAAGTGTGAAAGTTAACACTTGCGCCACACCTCCAGACACACACAGACTTGCTAAACTAGCACTGATCATACGCTGAGGCTCTAAATAAAAACCTGCAAAAGCATCCGAGACCTCCAAAGCAGACACCCAAACAACCTGCTCCTCCCGTCACAAACTAGACAACACATAAAACACAAAGTCAGTATGCCGCACAATCGCAGCCCTTTAGGCGAAATAACATACCTAACACACTAGTAATAGGTGTTTCTATAGTCAGGCACACTGATGTCCCACTCTGTAGGCTGGACAAGCAGAAGGTTACTGTTAGCTGCCTGTCGGGAGCCAGAATCCACCACATAACACAAGCACTCATCACTCCAGAACAAGTACAAATATGACTCTGTCATTGTTCATGTTGGTGTGAATGACCTGAGACGTACCTCCCTGGTCTACATGAAAAGAGACATGGAAGAGCTCTCTGATCATGTAGTCAAGGCTGGTATGACCCTGACCCTGAGTAGCATCCTGCCCTCACCAAGAATGATACCTCAGTATAAAGAAGAAAATGATCAATTTCAACAATTGGCTAAGCTTCTAGTCTCATTCAAAGGGGCTCCAGTGTCTGTCACTCTGGGGAGACATGCTTGACAAGCCGTGTTGCTTCGCAAGAGACGGCTTGCACCTGTCACCCCTAGGCTTTCGAGTAATGGCCAAGGCTCTTGCTGCCCCATAGTGCTTTTTTAGGTAAGGCTCAAAAGTCAAACTCACCTCCGTAAACAGCACAATTAACAAAAAACTGAGGGCTATGCTAGTTAAAGCCAGGAGTATAAATCTCAAAATGCACGTGCTCGAAGCACTCCTCAGTATGGAGAACGTCGACATCTGTGCAGTAACTGAAACCTGGTTCAGGGCTCCAGAGAGCACCCCAGCACTACCGGGCTACAACTCGTACCACATGTTTCGGCCATAGAACATGGACCGAAACACAAAAGGAGGGGGTGTATCCATATTCATCAAGGATATCTACACCTCCAGGTTAGTGGCGCAGCATGATACCTCTGAGATCATCCATGTGCAACTAACATCGGGCAAATCTGCAATGCAAATTGTGGCCTGCTACAGATCACCCTCCATGACCCAGGACCACCACTCCACCTTTCTGGAGACACTGGAAAACATGAAGATCCTACAGAACACCCTGATATTGGGCGATTTCAATTACCCTACCATTAACTGGGAAAACTACTAGAGTACAAACTCCCAGGCCCAGCGCTTCCTGGAATTCATCAACTCAAAACACCCTGGATCAGCTGGTCAACTCCCCTACCAGAGGTGAAAACATATTAGACCTGGTCATCATCAACATGGGCAACAGGTGTTCCACACCGCAGGTCAACCCGTCACTGGTTAGATCAGACCATAAACTAATCACTCTATGTCCACACCCCCAACTAAGGAAACCACAGTAAAAAACTTTTCTAAAGCAAACTTCACCTTCCTTAAGACAGAGGCGGTAAGTTTCACAGCCCCCATGCTAAATGATAACGTTGCCCAAGATGCAGAAACCTTTACAAATGCACTCTATGAGCACCTACAAGGATGCATGGATCGTGCCATCCCTAGCAAAACCAAGACTCACTTCTCTAAGAGAAGGAAACCAGTCTGGTGGACCCCTGCCATAAAAAGGCTATACAACAGAAGGAGGAAACTAGTTCAGAAAAAAAGCAAATCCCAAGAAGGAAAGACATCCCTGATCAGTATCAGTAAGAAACTAAGGTCCCTCATAAAATCATCCAAGGCTAACTTTGAAAGAAAAATAGCCAAGGATTCAAAAGATAACCACAAAGCCTTCTTTAGCTATGTTAAGAATCTAAGTGGCAACTCGCAGATATGCACTGAACTAGGGCAAAATAGCACAAAATATATGAACCTATTAATATTGCCAACATCCTGGCAGATTCAGTGCAAACTTCACCCCCCTTTCACCCCCAAAAGGGCCCACAACAATACCGGAAAAGTGTAGTGTCCTGGAAATTACAGATGCACAGGTGAAAATAGCCCTTTCAAAAGCCAAAAACACAGAGTCAATGGGGCCAGATGATGTCCCAGGCTGTGTCTTGCACGAAGTACAGAACGAACTAACCCCCCATCTAAACATGCTGATCAGCCTCTGCACAGGCTACGTGCCCATAGAAGTGCACAGCAACGGTTATTCCACTCCACAAAGGAGGGACCACAACTGACCCTGGTAACTGTCACCTCTGACTAGCCTGATCTGCAAGGCTATGGAGCGCATCATCATGGAACTCATTAACAAAGACATTGGGAACCTCCAAACACTTGACCCGACCCAGTTTGGCTGTAAGGGTGATCATGCCTACTAAACCTGGTTGACTTCTTCGAGACTGTCACCAAGGCCATAGACGAGGGAAAGGTTGTTCACACAGCCTACTCTTGACCTCACCAAGGCTTTCGACACCATTCCCCATTCGGGTATTACAGAAAAACTCACCAACCTGAACATATAAACCCCTACATTACGAGATGGGTTGCCATCTGGCTTACAGACCGAACTTGCACGCTAAGGATAGTGAACTCCAGGTCCGACTCTAAACCAGTCACAAGTGGTATCCCGCAAGGCTCGGGCTTGGGAACCCCCTACTGTTCGGCATATACTTTTCAGAAGTACAGGCACAGGAAGACTATGGCTAACCAAGTTCGCCGATGACTGCAAACTGGGAGCCATAATTGACTCCCCATCTGACACGGGCATCCTCCAAAAGAGCCTTATTGAGATGAACACCTGGTGTCAAAGTCATGGCCTTAAGCTAAATGCCAAAAAATGCATAGTCATTCCATTTGGGGGGAAAAAAAAACACCCACGAATACCACATAGGTGGC
This sequence comes from Protopterus annectens, assembly GCF_019279795.1. Classification (NCBI taxonomy): domain Eukaryota; kingdom Metazoa; phylum Chordata; order Ceratodontiformes; family Protopteridae; genus Protopterus; species Protopterus annectens. Next base: position 689,354,539 of record NC_056727.1, read on the forward strand.
TGCCCCCTTAATACAGAAGAGGTAATAAGAGATCTGGTGACCCATGTAGATAGTAATCTCTCCTTTGACAATCATATTGCCAAAGTAGTTAGGTAATCCTTCTATGTGGCCCATCTAATTTACTAAAGGGTTCGCATCTAGAAATAAAGTGGTTATAGTGCCCCACTACTCGTCACTCATCAGACCCGTCATAGAGTACAGTGCCCCATTTGAGATGTACCTCACAAGACACTTCCAACAGCTGGAGAGACCACAAAAGTACCTCACCAAGAGGATTACTGGCCTCAAACATATATGTGCTATGCAGCTCGACTGAAAAAACTCTGGCTGTATTCAGTGGCATATCACTTACTCAGAGGTGATCTCTGCCTGACTTACAAAGCCATGTCCAACTCAGAATTGATGGACTTGCTCCACCTAAAGAAATCCAAGTCACTGCGAGCCACGCGCTCTAGTGAGCTAAACCTCGCCACAACAATAAATAGGACATGCTGGAGGGATAGATTCCTGTCAGAGACTCCTCATGCTTTGGAACAAAATTCCAAACTACATTAGGCAGAGCCCCTCACTAACACTCTTTAAGAGAAACCTTGACGAGTGGATGGGTAACAGAAAATCCATCCCTGGGATCACTTCATTGGCTTTGCTTGACAGAAGATCAGTTAATCAATGGGGCGGCGAAAGCTGACACACTGGCTAGGCTTATAAATGCCCTCGGGCAAATAGCCTAGTACCTACTTATGAACCTATAAGAAGACAGATTATGCAACATGAGCAGAATGTCACAGAATTTACAAAGTCAGTATTACACAACTTAAAGTAATAAACGGGCTGTGCACAGTTTTATACAGTAATTTTAAACAAGAATTTTTATATAGATCTGAATATTTCCAAAACCAAGTTGGTTAGCTATTGTCTTTGCAGCATTAGTATAGGTAGAAGGGTTCAGATTGTACGTGTAGAAAATCATCCTTTTCAGCATGTAATACTTCCTTTCATGTTGGAAATAGGAGTGGACCATTTTTCAAGTCCCTTGGTAATGCATTTGCAGTGTTTGGGCTGAGAGTGATTTCAGAGGGTCTTTCTGAGGGTGGTGACTGCATTCTTAGTCTTGGGGGTTTTAGAGCAAAAACAGTGCGGAAACATTTCCCTCCTTTTGTAAAACGAGTTCCTTAGGGCTGCTGCTGGAGCAGCTCAACAGAAGGTCTTTTTTTGGCAAGGGCAGTGATACAGAACGCAAAGTCCTGGTTTCAGCAGGCTATGCATTAGTCCAATCCTTTAGCCAAAATGATGCTCAACATGTTATTTACTGCTGCAGTAGATTTCTATATTTGGGTTATTGCCTGCAAAGGATATGACTAACCAGTCAGCTTATTTAAGGAAAAGCGTGCCGTCTGCGAGCTCTGCCAGGATTTTGAGCAGTGCTGCATGTAAAAAGTAGTTAGAATGCCAAAAGCTTTAGAGCTTAAGAAGGGAGGCAGTAGCTGTGAAAGAAAAAAATGCTAGGAAAAGTAAAACTAAAGTAATTGCGTATTCAAGGGTATATATATCCACATCCTGGCAATAAAGGAAAAAAAAGAAGCAAAAGAAGACTCCAGAGAGGGGACTGTTGTTGCATCAGTGATCTGTTAGAATGTCTAGTGTTATGGTAAGTTAATGTGTATGCCCAGTATTAGATCACTGTTGCAGTAGCCTAAGCTATTCAGGTACATTACCATGGCTTAGAAACTAAAAAGGTAGAGGGAAGGAAGTTAAAAATTGAAGAAACCCTAGAGAATGTTCCTAGCAAAGCCTGTTCTGGACTTGGAAAAGGAATCCAAATTATAATGCTTTTTTTAAAAGTATGTACAGAGGAGCTAGTTGTTGCCACTAAAATACTTCTACAGTCCACCTCTTTCCAGAAAGTCACAGATGAAGCCCTAATCCTGCTTGGAAATGGCTAGTCAGGGTTAGATTAACAAAAAAAAAAAAAAATTGCTTGAGACTCATTCAGGAAGCTTGCTTTGACACCTGTTGCTCTTTTTTCTTAACTTCAGAGATGACCAAGAGCTGACCAATGTTCCTGATTGGACTGACTTTAGCCTGGTTAGTATTTGAGCTCCCCGTGGGCATCCAGAGTATGAAGAATTATTTTCCTTGCTTTGGGGAAGAAGCTCAGGAGATTAATAGAGTGGCTGAAGTTAAACTCTGAAACCACTTCAAGAGTAAAAAGGATTAGTTAGAGAGAGAACCTGCCTTGTGAAAAAAGCGGTAGGGTTGACTCACCATAAGAGGTTTGTAACTCAGCTGCTGTTCTAGATGAAGGCTGAGCAATGAATGCAACAGTCTTCCTCGTTAAGAGCTTCAATTCAGCCTGATGAGCTGGTTGAAAAGGAAAAAGAGCGAACTTCTTGAATACAAAATTGAAAGCACAAGGAAGAGCTGCAAGATTTCTTGGTGTACAAATATGTAAAATCCCTTTTTAAAAACTGTTTGATATGCAGATAGGAAGAAGAGGGGTTATCCAAGGACAGATGAGCAGAAATTGCTGACAAATGAATATTGATAGAATAAGAAAGGCCAGAGGACAATAATTTACACAAATAATCAAGAGTCTGAGGCAGCTAGGGATGAATGATCCTAGTTCTTGGAATAGGACCAACTCGAATATCTTTCTCTCAAACATATATGATTTTGCTGTAGCAGTTTTTTAGTCTCCTTTTAGTACCTGCTGCATGTCCTCCTAAACAAGGTGGCTAAAAGATATCAAAATTCTGTCATCCATGCAGTCAGTTTACTGAAATTTCAGGTTGGGATGTATCACACAAACTCCATCTTATGTGAATAACTGGTTTGTAAGGAAGCTTGTGGTAGTTGCCCTTGGCTAGTTTCAAAAGAAGGGGGGACCACTCTTGCATGGGCCAAAGTGAGACTCACCCCCACTATGTTAAAGAAATCCTTGGGAACCTTTAAAAGAACCCTGGATGTCAGGGTAAAGGAAGGAAAGAAACATAAAAGGAACATTCCCACCTGTGGAAGTGAGAAAACCTCCATCTTCTAATGCTTGTTTGCTAGGAATCCTGGAGTAGAATTTCTTTAACTAGCTGTTCTAAGTGAAGCTAGACTGATCTGCTTATCGTGTTTCCCACAGATGGATCAATTCCTGGAAGGCCTCTGGGTGCAGTTTCCATTGAAGATTTGTCCTGGTCCTGTTTACCATGTGTGGCACAATAGCTTGTTGTGTAGAATGCATGAAGCCTGAGGAGTCCAACTGAGGTGAGTTGCAACTTCCCAGGCTATCACAGCAGGTAAAATCTTTTACCACCACTGGGATGTAGATGTTCACATCAGCCACCTAAGAGAGGGTTGGGCCTGACGAAATACCCAATTGTCCACATTACATGAGGATTTCCTTGTGGGTCTGTGAACAGATAGTATTTGGTTGTGGTAGGGCATGGCAAACCTTTTAGTGGGCTTGAAGACTGCAGGAAGGGGTTGATTGTTATCACCCCTCTCATTTCAGTTCTTAACCTGACTATTGGGTTTGTCTGTGATGTGGGATTGGCAAACTGTTGGTGGACAATAGGCTGCAGTAAAGGCTGATAGTCTACAGATGGCCAGGGGCCAGGGTAAAGTAACCTTCATTAAAGTCAGTCTTAAAAAAAACAGAAACTGTATTCACTGCACGAGACAAAACCAATGAAACCTTGGCAAATATATCTCCTAGGGGGAAAACGAGCATACAGTTCAAAAACACTGACCGACTTAAATACAAAGTTGAAAATTTGTGTGAGAAAAAGCTAGAACTTTTAAGAAATCTCCTTATAGAGATACTAATTATGTAACAAATTAACAGTGTGAAATGTTCCATCAAAAACTACTTTGCAGAAAATGTTGATGTTCATAATATTGATCATTGGTTTAGAAGCCTTAACTGTGTATGGGTTACATCCTGACAAGGATGCAACAGCTGGCCAGCTTCCAGGCACCTTTCATGTGTCCAAACTGTCAGGCAGCTTGAGCGATGCTGACTGAAAGACAAGTTTGTGTGCTAAGCCCTTCAGACCTTTACTGTTGCCAAAGAGAGTATTTTTTATTTTATTTTTTTCAGTTTTCGAGGATTGACTGTCTACTTGTGCTGCTCCTTTGCTGAGCAGGTAACTTCAGTGTGAGGAAAGTCTTTCCATTTAATGATCTTTGCTTATTATTTATACTTTCTTCTTCAGGAAAATTATTTTAAAGCTAGGAATTTATATTTCAAGGGACTATCACAAGACTTTAAACAGAGACTCTCTTTTATCCAGGTTACTCCTGGAAGGTGGTTGCACCGAAGCGCTAGAGAGTGGAAATAAAAGTTTTGTATGTGCCTTTGCCTTTGTTTGGTCCATTGGGTATTGTCGTTTTATCTCTTTTATCCTGTCAGTTTAAAAGTTATTTAAAGTAATTGAAAAACATGTTTTTCTGTGTAGAAATTGTGTTTATTTTACTTTATTGCACTGGCATAGTGTTTACAGTGCTTTTTGCTGCGTTTTTCTGTGGGGAAAAGTGACTTGTTGTTTTTACCAGCTGTGACGCCCATGCCCTGGCCCAGCAATCAAGGAGCCTCAATCCTCACCACTTAACACCAGTGAGGGGCATCTCATATAGGAGGAATGGCTAACAACTACACATAGTAAAGTGCAATTTCCCTTAAGAGCACACACAGATCGCAGTCAATCCGGGGCTGGTTGCTCCCTTGCTCTCCAGGTCCCCAGTAAGACTCCCCACTGGCATAGATATAGGGTCCAGATCTCAGCCAGCTGGGCAAGCTAAAATCTCCAGCACCCTCTCTGTCCAACCAGTGCTTCATGTCCCTGCCCAAGAGGCACACACACACACACACACACACACACACACACACACACACACACACACACACACACACACACACACTTTGAGATAAGAGTTTATGCAACCACACAGACCCTTCTGGGGAAGGCTGGCAGAGGTTTCCCAGCTGTGCCCCTTTTACCCAGACTATATGGTAGAAATCAATGCCACCACCCAGCTAATATTTATCAGCTACTAAAAGGCCCTTAAGAAAGGGTGTCCAATTATTACTGTGCAATATTATTATCTAGTTGGTAAGTGTGACTAAACAGTCGAGGCTTATTTGGAGTGACTTGGACAGTAATCGCTATAAATATGCAATGTACTCTAGAACTTAAATTATCTCTACACAAAACATCCACAGTTGAAAGGTTTTAAAATATTTAATAATCAAAACACAAGACAATACTACTTGCTGCACAGTGCTAGTCAAGAGTTCAGAGATCACAGAGAAATACTTAAAATAATTCAGTAGTACAGTTCTGACATCACAGAAAACACTTAGTCTAATCCTTCTACTTTCTAGCTATTTCTAAGAGAAAACACAAATCTAAAATAACTTGCATATAGAACACAGGCAGTGCTGATGAGTTGGATGGTCAAAACAAAAATGCTTCATAATCTCTGATTTTCTTTGGTTTTAAAATCACATTCCTGGTTCCCATTACATCATTCTTCACACTTCCCTGGGTTCCCAGGCTAACAGAAACTACATTTACATTCTTAACATATCCTTGTGGTATCTTGCAGCTGGTCAGGAAGCAGAGCAATAAAAATACATTTGCATGTTTAAATCTAGCAATTTAACTCTTGGTTAAAACAATAGAAAGAGTGTCTTCACCTGGATGGGCTGGAGCCGACTTTAGAACAAAGGGTCACAACATGCTTTTACTTGGTCAGTAGGGAGCACTGTTGTGACATTGTTTGCAGTTCCACATCTAACAGCAGTTTTTTTTCCATTTAAGACCACAAGCCTGTGCCTTACATTAATATATCCAAATGGTAGAATTATCTATAAAATTCTGTCTGGCTAGGATTGGAGAGGGAACAGGAAAGGCTTCCACTGGGAATGGCACAACATTTTGACAAAGCAGGGGAGTTGCAGCTGCCATTTATGATATTTTGTCCCATTTTCCTTTCAAAAAGAAACCGAAAACTAAGCTTGTATGTTCACCTCCTCAGGTTTCCTTGACTGGGTCTGCCTCCGGTTTTATTCAGGCTATTGATCCTTCTTGTAAAGTAGTTTCTGGTAAAAGAAAGATGGAGGTCTCCTTTTTTTAAGAGATTCAAGATTATCAATCCGGACAAGAGGATGAAGGGACAGATGCAGGGTTTTCTCCTCAAATTTCTGATTCAGACTCTGAGGAGAGCTTAGTTTCTGATTCTCCCTCTTGGAGTTTCTCTTTATCTGAGACAATTTCTAGAATATGCCAGTGTTTTCATTGAGAACACTGAGGTTTCTCAGTCCCTCAAAAACTAGTATGAGCTGTTACAAAATGACTTTCCAGAGCCCGCACCCATTCCTCCATTTTTTTCTGCATTGGGGGTTTGTGTATTGCAATGTCTTCAGTTTTTCTTACAATCAGCCAGCTGCCCATAAAAGGCAGATGGGATGCATAAAGTTCCTTAGTCTTTTAAGTTTAAACATTTTTCCCAAAAAAAGAAATTTGAAAGGACGAATTAAACAAACCATCAAAACCAAAAGAAGGAATGCAAAACTCATCACTAATACCGCTAAATATACGCTCCTTTGATCTAAACCTTGTTGTCACAATGAACAAAACATGCTGGAGGGATAGGTTCCTGACCCAGAGACTCCTCATACTCTGGAATAGACTGCTCACATGTCAAGCAGTGCGCCTCCTTGGCCCTCTTCAAAAGGAACCTTGACGATTGAATGGGAGATCGGAAATTCACCCCATTGATCACATCAGTCATCCTGCTAGACAGGGGTCCAGGGAAGTAAATATTGTGGGAAGAAATATCCAGGAAATTGTTACGGCTAGGCTTGTATAGGCCCTAGGGCTGATTAGACTAGTACCAACCTATGAACCTATAAGAAACAATTTAAAACGGTGCATTTTTAGTTCTTAAGTCACATGATTGCCAAGCCCCCACAGAATTTGTTCAAATATTAAAAAGCCCCAGACACATTAAACGTTCACAAACCAATAAACAAATTACGTACATTACATTCACATAAGTTCATTCAAGTGTTACCAAAAACCATATCTATCTTAAATGTGTGTTTAATTTCAATAGGCAGGAAACTGAGAGCAGTTCATTTAAGCCTGGCCAGCTTCCAGCATTCGGACGGACTTGCCATTATAACTCTTTCTTTTCCACGAACAATGCCCATGGGCCCCCCACTCATATCAGGGATTACTTTCTCAATGATTTTAAATTTAAGTTCATGTCCTTGATTTTCCTGTGTATGTTTAGAGTGTTAGTAGCTTTATTTTCCTCATTCATATGTATCATTATAAATTCTAACCTTCTTTGGTAAAACGGAGTGTAAATTATAGTATCTAGTACATTTCTGACATAAGGCCACATAAGGTGTACCTGAGGTATCGCAAATACATTTCCATTATACCTGAAAACATTCGTTATTAATTTAAAAAAAATGTATATATAAACTCTCCCCTATTTAAATGAATTTACAATAACTATGGTGTCCACATTTATTAATTTTACAAATTGTACTTTTTATTTTTCCTCCCTCAGTGTCGACCATGTTCTTTAGAGTTATGCAGTTTTTACACAATTCTCAGGCCTGTCTTTCCCCTACTTTTTCTTTTACCATTCTATCATCATTCATTATACTCAAGTTTTCGTTTAGGACCCAACTCATTGTATTACTGTCCAATGTGTATGTTGTAATGAATGAGCTCTTATAATCTTTATATACTGTGTTCAATTTATGCTCCTTTATTGCATTATTCATATCATTCCTGTCAATCAAAATAGGGGTGAAATATCTCTTTTTTTTTCACCTCAAACATGATGTTATTCAGTAAATTTTCAGGGTAACCTCTTTCCTTAAACATACCTTTTAATTAAAAATGTTCACGTAAAAAATGCTGATCAAGTGTGGTCAGCTGAGCCGCTCTCACAAATTGCCTCATAATGATTACTAGTTCCTAACATATGACAACAAAAAGAGCAAAGTGTAGGAAAGCATTTGAGTAAGTTGGCTGTCTGTAAATCCTCAATGTAACATCCGTTAGTGTTATCCTTAGCCAACCCTAACATCCAAATAAGATGTGCTTTCCTTGTCCACTGCATCTGTGAATCTCAAAATAAAATAGCACTAGAATTAATGTAATCCAGGAATGACAGTATTGTATCTTTCCCATACTTCCACACAATAAAAATGTCATTGAGATATGTTGTGTGCAAGCTACATGACTCCTTATATACACTATAAAACAAATAGTAGTTTCCCTTTGAATCATAACTGCATTTGCAAACATAATTGCATACCAACCCCATTGCAGCACCCTTTAATTGTAGGTAATATTGGCCCTCAAACGGTATGCATTACTTGTTGGAACAATGTGTAGCAGTTTCTGATGCAAATTAAAATTATCCTGCTTGACACCTTTTCCAAGTTGATAGTCCGTAAACCACTGAATCCGTATATCTTGTGGGATTACTTTATATACATCTTTTACATCAGCTGTTAGAAAGATGTATTCATCATTAAATTCCAAGCTATACATTTTGCTTAAAAAAATCCCAGGAATCTTTGTATACATGCTGCTCCTGTTGTATGTACATTTTTCATCTAAGAATTTCACACAAGCATAAGTAATGGAGCTGTGAGCATCCACTGTTGGACACATGGGGGGGGGGGTCATATAACTTTTTATGAATGTTTGGCACCACACAAATGTTGGTACTGTGGGAGAGACTATATATAGATAGTTCAATTCATCAATACTTGTCTGTTGCTCTATAAACAAGTTAATCTGAAGTAGTTACTTCATTTGTTCTGCAACCTGTGGGTCTCGGATCTGACCTCGGATCCGACCGGCAGCTTTCCAAGCTTCAAGATCTTAGCTCCTAGCTCCTCCCCTCTACCCATAATCCCCTGTCACCACCACACTACCTCAGATCGTTTTTGCCACGGCTTGATCACAAGCATCTTGAGAAGAGCTCCTGAGCTTAGTAGCAGGGAAGTGAATTTTTCTTAAATTTTTCTTAAATTTTTGAGAAAGTTAAAAGAAGAGTGTGTTGACAGAGTGTTTCTCTGCCCTTTTTTATTTTCGGGATTGCGTTGTGTTCGGTTAACCCTCCCCTAGGTGTTTGGGCGTGTGAGTGTGTGTGTTAGGAAAATGGCCGAAGGCCATAAGGCTATTTTTTCTAAGTGCACTGGGTGTGGCCATAAGCTTTCCCCAGCTGATGGCCACACCCAGTGCGTTAAATGCCTGGAGGGTTGCCCATTTGTCTTCAGACTGCCAGGTTTGCGCAGCCTTCAACCCCCGGGCTGTGAGGGACAGGAGGAACAGGCTTATTCTGGTGAGATTGCTTCCCCCGGAGGAGGCCTCTTCCTCCTCTCCCTCCAAGGTGCAGGCTGCCCAGGTAGCTTCGGCACCCCTGACTCCCTCGACTCAGGCTGGGACTCAACCTCCCACTATTGCCTTGTGTATGAGGGAAGTTCAGTCTTCTCCTTTTAGGGAAAAGCACAGGGAGAAGCACCGACACAAGAGGCGAGCCGAGCCTCATCCTTCGGCTCCGCCATCGAAGACTGCTAAATCGCCCCTGAGGGTGTCCGAACCGTCTCCTTCTCGGCTCCAATCCCCTTCCTTCTCGCCGGAGGAGGAGCTCCTATCACCCTCGAGGTCGTTGAGGCGGTCTTCCAGGCCCGCCTCTACGACCTCCTCTAGATCTACTAGGTCTCTCTCCTACGCCGACATGGACAGGATGATGCGTCGGTTTCTGCAGACCCAAATGCAGATGGGGGTGCTCTTGCCTCCCCCCCCCCCACAGGGGAGGAGTGCAGCTTCAATATTTGCCCCAATTTCTCCTTCTTCAACCCGGATCCGGGTTTTGGAGTCTTCGGATCCAGGCCCTTTCAGAGCCGGGGTTTTGTCGGTGCCGGTGGCCCAAGCCTTCTCGACGCCGACCATTCCCTCGAGTAACTCGGATCTGAGTTCTCGGGGCCGTGGGCCGGGCATCGGATCCGTGGAAGCGGGTGCCTCTTCGGCGCTTCCTATGTCGGAGAGCACCTCCCTTTCGGATCCGATAGCTTCGGCTCCAACCCCGATCCCTATCTCGGAGCCGAGGAGGCTGCTCTCGGGGCCGGAAGAGAGTAGTTCTCCCCCGGCGTTCGAGGTAGTGGAGAGGGTACTGTCGAGGTCTTCCAGGTCCCTGACCCGGGCTTTGTATCCTTCCGCTCCCTCACTGCATATGGGTCTACCTTCCATCATCCTTCCTCGGGACAGCCTGCTCAGACCCTCCAGTTGGTTCCCTCGGAGGCACAAGAGGCCATTGATGAGCCCTCTTCTGATAGTCCCACAGAAGAGGTGCCTCGTAAACGGACGTGTAAAAGGAGACACATGGACTCCCCCGAGTCCGTCACCACAGATACGGACTTGGAGGAAAGGGAAGGGAAGGTTCCCCAAGGTCACCCCCCGAGGATGTCTCCTTTGGAGACATCATGGAAATGTTGCGTATTAGGGGGGGTGGTCTGCCCAAAAACCTTCCTCGGATGTGTCCGTATTTCTGGAGGTATTTGAAGCGGGCCCATCTACCTCCTGGGTGTCCCCACTGGCAGATCCCCTGGTAGATCTCCTGACTACCAGGGCTTGGCAGGAGCCCGACACCGTGGAGCCTATCTCACGCCGGCCGGATAAAATCCTTAGCCCCCCTTCAGATAGGCAGGCTTGGGCCAAAGGGTCTCCAGTTGATGCCATGTTGGTGGCTGCTGCCACTAAGAGAGAACTCTCCCAGGAGAGCTCCACGGTCCACCCACCGGACAAGGAGTCCCGGGTGCTGGACTGTATAGGGAAGTGGACCTTTGCTTCAGCAACCTTCTCTGTGAGGGCGTTGAATTATATGGCGCATGTCATCAGGCTGCAACGGGATTTGATCAAGGAATACACTGCAGCTCCACCAGAGTCCATGTCAGTCGAGGACAAAACCGTGTTCTCGACTCGTATGGCCACACTCAAGTCCATCTCAAATACGTCCATGTGGCTACTGTCTTATGCTACGGAGGGAGCCGCAAGGGCCAGCGGGGCAGGTGTTGTCTTGCGACGCCACGCCTGGCTCCGCCTTTGTAATTTCGCGGAACCTTTCAAGGCGTCCTTCGCGAATGCACCCTTTGACAGCTCTTAGCTTTTTGGCAAGACCGTACACGATACACAAGTCCAAAGCGAGAAGTACGGGAAGACGCTGTCTGCCGTCGGAGTCTGCTTCTCAAGCCCCCAACGTTCCTTCTCAAGGAATCAGAGGGGGCAGAAGAAGCTGTGGTTCTGCAAGTCTCAGCAATCCTATCCAGCTCGGACTCCATGCCCTCCAGAGGCAGAGGGGGACAGGGTGGACGCCGGCCCAGAGGCAGAGTGGGACCGCGTAACTTCTGGTTTAGGGAGCCCTTCTCCGAGAGACCCGACTGTCCAGCTCTGGAGGCAGTCGGGGGTCATTTAACGAAGCACCTGTCAATGTGGGAGTCCATCACGAACAATCGATGGGTGCTCCGAATTATATCCAGAGGCTACAAAATTCCCTTCCTATTTCGTCCTCCCTCAGGTGGTCGCCTCCCCGATGTCCCACCCAATCAAAGAGAGGCGGCGACCGTAGAGATTTCAAATTTGTTAGGAAAAAGAGCCATCCAGCGGGTCCCCCCAGACCAGTCGGGATCGGGCTACTACTCGAGGTTCTTTTTAGTGCCAAAAAAGACGGGGACCTCAGGCCCATTCTAGACTTGTCCGCCCTGAACATGTTTGTCCCCAAAGAAAGGTTCCGAATGGTCACTCTACAATCTATTCTCCCCTTAATGCAGGAGAATGACTGGATGTGCTCTATAGACCTCAAGGACGCGTACTACCACATTCTAATGGACAGACTGTCCAGGAGGTTCCTCCGCTTCCGGCTAGGGGCCAGTCATTACCAGTTCAGGGTCCTTCCGTTCGGACTCACCTCAGCCTCTAGGGTGTTCACCAAAGTCATGGCAGTGGTTGCGGCCCACCTGAGGCTTCAGGGCATAAGGGTCTTTCCGTACCTAGACGACTGACTCCTCACAGCAACCAACAGGCATCAACTTTGTATCGTGAGGGACTATGTTCTGTCTCTTGCCGACAGCCTGGGCATTTCAGTCAACATACCAAAGTCTTTTCTTCATCCTGTGCAAGCATTAGATTTCATAGGAGCCAGGCTAGATTCCCGATCTTCTCAGGCCTTCTTGACCTCGGACAGGCTGTCCAGCCTCTCACTCCAAGTTTTGGCTCTTCTTCACACCAAAGCTCCGCCGGCGGAGTTTGTCCTGAGAGCACTTGGCTCGATGGCAGCAGCTATCGGCATCTCTCTCCATGCTCGCCTAAGGATGCGTATATTACAGTGGACACTCCAAGTTCAATGGTCACTGTTACACCATCCTTTGAATACTCCCATTCCCCTGAGCAGGGTTTGCAGGGAATCCCTCCTTTGGTGGCTTCACTCCCCAGAACTCAGGCAAGGGAGACCCTTTGTGATTCCCCCTCCCCAGGCCACGTTAACCACGGATGCTTCTCGCCTAGGGTGGGGGTGGGGGCATTGTTTGGGCAGAAACGTCCAAGGTACGTGGAACTTGTCGGAGACCGCCTTGCACATAAATGTTCTGTAGATGAGGGTGGTGCTTCTAGCGTTGCAGGCTCTCCAAGACCTTCTACCTCTAGGAACGATTGCAATACAGACAGACAATATGTCAGTGATCTGGTATATAAATAAACAAGGGGGAACCAGATCCTACCCTCTTTATCGAGAAGCCATGAGAGTTTGGGAATGGGCGATATCCACCAACCGCTTTCTGATAGCAACGCACATTCTGGGACGATCCAACATCCTGGCGGACAAATTGAGTCGAGTAATTCTCATTCCTTACGAATGGTCTCTCAATCCGAAAGTTGCAAAGGAAATTTTCCACAAGTGGGGTTGGCCTCGCTGCGATCTCTTTGCTACCCCCCAAAACACAAAATGCAGCGAGTTCTTCACAATTCTTCCCCCAGAAGGGGAGAGCCCCAGAGACGCTCTGATTCATGCTTGGCTTCCCGGTCTACTCTATGCTTACCCCCCGCTTCCGCTCATGGCAAAGTTCATTCAGAAAGCCGCACGGTTGGGGAGCAAAATTATCCTCATAGCCCCATTCTGGCCTCGTCAAATCTGGTTTCCATACCTGCGGTCTCACAGTCTGTCCTCCCCTTTAATCATGGATCCCATTCCAGATCTGATCTCACACCCAACAGGGTGCCCAACACCGAACCTGGTAAACCTCAAGCTCACGGCTTGGTTGATCCAGTTCCACTAATTGCAAGGGCTCCCGGTATCTCGTTACCAGTGAAAACTATTTTGGTAGCGGCTCATAAACCGTCCACCAGGAAAATCTATAATAGCAAGTGGAAACTATTTTCTATGTGGGCTAACAGCCAGGGTCTCAACCCTTTTACTGTTCTGATTCCTACAGTCTTGGATTTTTTGTCCATGATATTTGAACAAGAGGCCAGTGCATCAACGGTGAAAGTACAGTTGGCAGCAATATCCCATTTTCATGTGGGAGACTGATTAGGATCCCTAGCATCTACAAAATTGTGCAAGACATTCTTGCATGGCGTTTTCCTTCTCAAGCCACCGGTGAAATCCGTGACTCCCCCTTGGGACTTAACCTTTGTTCTGCAAGCCTTAACGAAACCTCCTTTTGAACCTGCAGCTTCTTTACCCCTTAATTTTCTGTCCTGGAAAACAGCATTCTTGGTAGCCATAACTTCTGCTAAAAGGGTTTCAGAGCTCCAAGCCTTGTGCATGAAACCTCCCTATCTTATTTTTCACAATGACGGAGTGTCTCTCAGGACTAACCCGTCTTTTTTACCAAAAGTGGCATCTGTGGCAAATATCAATCATACTATCAATCTGCCAGTGTTTTTCAAGAATTTTCAAAATAAGGGAGAATACATGTTGCATACACTAGATGTACATAGACAGTTGCGTTTTTACCTGCACAGGACCAAAGACGTTCGTAAGGCTGATCAACTGTTTGTGTCATTTGCTCCTTCATCCATGGGAAAACGTATATCCAAAGTGACACTGGCTAATTGGATTTGTCAATGTATTTCTCAGGCTTATAAGGCATCGGACAAAACAACCCCATTTAAAATTTGTGCAGATTCCACACTGTCCATCGCAACTTCTGCAGCCTTCTGGTCCAGAATACCGTTGGACGACATATGTTCAGCAGCCACTTGGTCTTCTGCTCATACGTTTATTTCTCATTATAAGCTGGACATGATATCTAGAAGCAGGGCGTCCTTTGGCTCCACGGTGCTTCGGAATAGCCTTCCATAGGCCACCCAGGTTTCTTTATTTAGGTAGCTGGGGACTCTGTCCCACAGGTTGCAGAACAAATGAAGTAACTACTTCAGATTTAGAAGTTATGTACTCACCATAACATTCCATCTGAGTAGGTACTTCATTTGTCTGCAACCATCCCCCCCTGCCATCCCCCTAACCTGTATCGGGTTTCTAGGATCATTTATGATTCTTGAGAATATCTGAACCTGTTTATTACAGGTTTATCAGGTGATACAGCAAAACCGATCTGAGGTAGTGTGGTGGTGACAGGGGATTATGGGTAGAGGGGAGGAGCTAGGAGCTCGGATCTTGAAGCTTGGAAAGCTGCCGATCGGATTTGAGGTCGGATCCGAGACCCACAGGTTGCAGACAAATGAAGTACCTACTCAGATGGAACGTTATGGTGAGTACATAATTTCTAATTTAGTTGATCTCTAATCCTTTTATAAACAATATTCAGTTCATTTTTAGAAACCTGTCTCTAAGTGTCCTGATAAAATTTTTAACTTCCTGTTTACATAATCAGAATTTCTGTTGCAACCAGCCCCCCTTATAGGGCTTCATTATTCTGGCGGTGTTGGTTTTTAAATGTTCTAACATATTTTGTTCACTCCTCGTAATGTTATAATTACAGTTAAGTTCACCCTATGATGCACACACGATGTTCTTCATCTCACATTGCTGCAGTCCTTACATATGGGTAGTCCGCTGTCCTCGGTCGGCCCGAATACCAAAGTATTAGGCTGACGTCGGTCATGGCGCTCAGATCTGACATCAGAGCGTCAGGGTATAAAAGCGCATGACCGACGTCATATCCCCAGTCTTTTTTGCCGCATCGTCCGATGCAGAAGCAGCGTTGCAAGTGCCGTTCGGCGTTCTGAAATTTTCGTATTCTGAGTTTCAGACCGAAACCAAGTTGGGCTAAGTACCCCGTTGGGGAATATTTTTGTTTTTTCTTGCCTCAGTTAATTCCGGATGTCAGAAAAAGTGAATAATTGTATTTCTTGTGGGAAACAAATACCGCATAGGGATTATCACTCTCTTTGCATTCCTTGTTTGGGACGGACCACGGCGTAGTCGGGTGTCCGTTTTGTGCTAGGTTTAATAAGCGCACTATAAAAAGAAGGTTAGATTGTGCTAGGTTAGTCTTTGGTAAGCGGTGTAATTATAATATGCCGTCGGATCCTCCGGCGCCCGCTTCCTGAAGCGCAAAGACAAATCCTTGAAACCTAGACAGGTTGATTCGTCCGTTTCGGACGCTGGTCCTGCAGAAACTACAGTGGAGCAGGTGGATCCGGCTGAAGTTTCTGTTGAGTCTCAGGGGGAAACTTTGATTTTGCAGGATGTGGCCTCACAGGAGTCAGGTCGAGCTGAAGGGGCCTCTCAGGTTACTGTTCTCCTTCTATGCCTAAGGTGGTTAGGCCTTCTGCTACTATTTCTAAGGCTTCTTCTAAGGGCAGGTCTGTTTTGCCTTCCTCTGGTGTCCCTCCAGGTACTTCAGGGTCTGTGCCTAAAAAGCACATGCTTAAAATGGCAGAAGATTTGATTACTTTAATTAGGGGTTCTATGCCCCCTCCTGATAAGAGGCCCAGGGTGGAGCCAGAGTTGGAAAGTTTGGATCAGGCCTCAGATGACTCAGACTCTTCTGCTGAAGATATTCAAGATTTTCCCCCTTATTCGGATTCTGATGCAGAGGATTCCACTCCTTCTGCTTCTCCTCCAGAGGATTTTTCATTTTCAGAAACTCTGCATTCCATGAGGGAGCATTTTAAGTGGGAAGGACAGGATTTCTCTGATTCACGGAAGAGGCTTAGGGAATTCTTGTTTTTACCACAGCATAGACCCTTGGCTATACCTCCTGTTTTGGATGTTGTTCAAGATGTTTTCTCGGAGGCTTCCCTTAATCCAGATTCTTTGCCTCCTGCGCCAGTTAAACCGGACAGGTATTACAGGGTGCCTGAGGCTCATAAATATCTGTATAAGAGTCCTAGGGCGGACCCAGAAACTATTAGTCAGGGGCCTAAGGGTGTTAGAGCTTCTGTTGTAAAGAATCCGGTTCCTCTAGATAAGGAAGCTAGAGCTTTGGATAGATGGGGTAAGAAGGTATATACCTCTTCTACTTTAGCAATGAGGGCTTTAAATTGCCAGTTTCATATGTTGAAATATCAGAATTTCCTCCTTTCTCAGCTAAAATCTAAAGTGGATGCTTTGGCAGAGGGCATAGAGTGTAAAGAATTGCAAGATTTAGTACATGTCTCTGAACAGGTGGGTAAGCATTCTTTGCAATGTGGTTTTGATGCTGTACAGGCCTCTTCTAGGGTGGCTGCCACTGGTTCAGTTCTTCGTAGGCACGCCTGGCTTAAGGATCAGAATTTGTCCGAGCATGTTAAAACTAGAATTCTGGATGCCCCTTTACAGTCTGAAGTTTTGTTTGGTCCCCCTGTGGAGTCGGTTTTGAAGAAAATGGAAGACAAGGCTAAGTCCATGCAGACTGTTAAAGATTTTTTTCAGGTGCAACCTCCAAAGTTTAGTAGAAATTGGCCTACTAAGGGGTGGACCTACCCTTCTTCTGATTCTCAGTCTAGGGGTAGATCTAGACGTGGCAGGGGCAGAGCTCATAGTACATGCAGGCCTAGAACTTGGAGTTCGCCTGCACACCCTGCAGGTGAAGGCAGGGGCCAGTCCTTTCGTAAACAGGCCCAATGACCTGCATTTTCAGCTGCCAGATTCTTCTTGCCTGGCAGCTCCTTTGGGAGGAAAGTTAGCACTTTTCAAGCAAAACTGGCTTTTAGTCACCCAGGACAAATGGGTGTTGGACATTATAAACCGAGGCTACAAGTTCTATTTCCATACATTGCCTCCTTTCAAAGGCATGCCAGACGTTCCTCCTCGGCAAAGGATAGAGGCTCACAAGCAGATTTCTATACTACTTCGAATAGGAGCTATACAGCCAGTTCCTCTGTCAGAAGTGGGCCTAGGATTTTACTCTCGCCTGTTTCTAGTACCAAAGAAAGGAAACACGTGGAGACCAATTTTGGATTTATCTATTCTCAACACTTATCTGGACGTTCCAAAGTTCAAAATGCTGACGTTACAACAGCTTTTACCTCTGCGGGGAAAAGATCACTGGATGGTAACTCTGGATCTCAAAGAGGCTTATCCTCATGTTCCTATCAGGCCCAGTTGCAGGAGGTACCTACGTTTTCGGGCTGGAAATTTACATTATCAGTTCTCTGCATTGCCCTTTGGCTTATCTACTGCGCCCAGAGTGTTCACAAAGGTTCTGGCTCCAGTGATAGCCCTTTTCAGGTTAAGAGGAATACAGATTTATCCTTATTTGGACGATTGCCTGATTATTGCACAAGACAAGGACGAACTTCTTCATCATCTACAGTATGTGATGGTAGTGTTAAGATGCCTAGGGTATTCTGTGAACGAAACAAAGTCCAGTCTAGTACCCTCTCAGGACATGTGCTTTCTGGGTGTGAGACTGAATACAGCTTCTCAGATGGCTTTTTTGACCCGGACAAACAAAGAAGCCTTTCTCTTTATTTCCATCAAATGTCTCTACAGTCCAGGCTGACTGCAAGGACAGTCCTTCAAGCCTTGGGGTTCATGGCATCTTGTATTCTGGTGCTTCCCAATGCCAAACTGCATATGAGGAAGCTTCAATGGTATCTCAAAATGTATGGACACAACACTGCCAGGATCTAGACACTGTCATTCAGATAATACCTTGCATTCAGAAGGAATTTTTGTGGTGGGCTCAGGAATGTCACCTAAACAAGGGACTCTCTGTGACCCGACCAGAGGCGAGTCAGATTCTAATGACAGATGCCTCAGACAAGGCTTGGGGAGCACACCTCAATGGAAAATGGGTGCAAGACACGTGGCCTGTCAGACTTCAACATTTGCATATCAACTTGAAGGAGATGTTAGCAGTCCAATTTGCATTGATGGCTTTCAAGGATTTACTTCTCCCAGGGCAGGTGTTGATTCAAACAGACAACACTACTGTCATGTGGTACATCAACAAGCAAGGGGGAACCCATTCGTATCCTCTTTGCAGGCAAAGCGATGATTTTGTGGGAGACTGTTCTCAGTTTACACCTCAATCTTCAGGCAAGGTTTCTACCAGGAGCACAGAACTCCTTAGCAGATGTGTTGAGCAGACAAATAGTGGATCCTCACGAGTGGAAACTGGATCCTCATGTATTTCAAAAGTTGATAGTGTTATGGGGGACTCCAGACATAGATCTGTTCGCTTCTCCACTAAATTGCCAGTTGCCAAAGTTTTGCACAAAAATGTTTCATCACACAGCTTGGAAGGTGGATGCTCTATCATTCAGTTGGAGCAATCTTCATGTCTATGCCTTTCCACCTCTGCCTCTCATTCCCAAGGTACTCTTGAAGGCCAGACAAGACAGGCCATCCATGATTCTGATAGTGCCAGATTGGCCTCGACAGCACTGGTACCCACTACTGAGGAGTTTAGTACGGGAGCCTCCATGGCCTCTGCCTTTGATTCCGCATCTTTTGTCTCAGGAGGACAATCACTTCCTCAATGTCAAGATTCAGTCTCTGCATCTAACAGCCTGGCATATTCTGCTTTAGACCCTGGAGGGTCTCAGCTTCCACAACAAGTTTTGAATGTTATTTTGGAGGCCAGAAGGCCTAGTACAAGGAAAGTTTATGCTGATAAATGGAGGAGATTTTTTACTTGGAGCAAAGCGAAGGACTTTGATGTTTCCAAGCCTGATTTAAGTATTTCTCTTCAATATCTTACTGAGTTATTGGACAAGGGTTTGTCTTTCTCCTCGATAAAGGTTCATGCTGCAGCCATTTCTGCTCACTATGACTGTGACCCTCCTTTATTTTCTCATCCTTTGTTTAAGCAGATGTTCTTCATCTCACATTGCTGCAGTCCTAACACTTGGGTAGTCCGCTGTCCCTCGATCGGCCCGAATATCAGAGTATAAGGCTGACGTCGGTCAAGGCGCATTTGACTGACATCAGAACGTCAGGGTACAAATGCGCATGACCGACGTCATATCCTCAGTCTTTTTTGCCGCATGGTCCGATGCAGAAGCAGTGTTGCAAGTGCCGTTCGGCGTTCTGAAATATTTCGAATTCGGAGTTTCAGACCGAAGTCAGAGTTGGTTAAGTACCCCGTTGGGGAATATTTTGGTTTTTTCTTGCCTCAGTGGTTTACCGGATGTCAGAAAAAGTAAATAACTGTATTTCTTGTGGGAAACAGATACCGCATAGGGATTACCACAATTTGTGTATACCTTGTTTGGGACCTGAGCACGACGTTGTTGGGTGTCACTTTTGTGCTAGGTTCAATAAACGCACTATAAAGCGAAGGTTGGATTGTGCCAGGTTGGTCTTTGGGAAGCGGTGCAATTACAATATGCCGTCGGATGCTCCGACGCCGGCTTCCTCAAAGAAGCGCAAGGACAAGGCAGTTAAACCTAGGTTAGAGGAGTCCGAACCGGACGCCGGTTCTTTAGAGGCATCAGTGGAACTGGTGGTTCCGACGGAGGCCTCTCAGGAGTCCCAGGGGGAAACTTTGTTTTTACAGGATGTGGCCTCCCAGGAGGCAGGTCAGGCTGTAGGGGCTTCTCAGATAACTGTACTCCCCTCCCTTCCCAAGGTGTCTAGGCCCTCTCTTTCTGCTTCCAAGGCTTCTCCTAGAGGCAGGTCTAGTTTTGCTTCTGTGGGTGTCCCTCCTAGTTCTTCAGGTTCTGTGCCCAAGAAGCACATGCTTAAAATGGCAGAAGATTTAATTACTTTAATTAGAGGCTCTATGCCCCCTCCGGATAAGAGGCCTAGGATGGAGCCTGTGTTGGGGGATTATGAGCAGGCTTCGGATGTGTCTGAGTCTTCGGCTGAAGACTTGCAGGAGTATTCTCATTATTCTGATTCTGATGTGGATGATTCTACTCCTTCTGCTTCTCCTCCTGAGGATTTCTCTTTTTCAGAGACCCTTCACTCCATGAGAGAGCATTTTAAATGGGAAGGTCAGGATTTCTCTGATTCCAGGAAAAGGCTTAGGAATTTTGTTTTTACCCCAGCATAGGCCTTTAGCTATACCTCCTGTTCTGAATGTGGTGGTAGATGTGTTTGCAGAGGCTTCTCTTAATCCTGATTCTTTGCCTCCTGCTCCTGTTAAACCGGATAGGTATTACAGGGTGCCTGAAGCTCATAAGTATCTTTAAGAGTCCTAGGGCAGACCCAGAAACTGTTAGCCAGGGGCCTAAGGGTGTTAAGGCTTCTGTTGTCAAGAATCCGGTTCCGGCAGATAAAGAGGCCAGGGCCTTGGATAGATGGGGAAAGAAAGTTTATACTTCTTCCACTCTAGCCATGAGAGCTTTGAATTGCCAGTTTCACATGTTGAAATATCAAAATTATCTCCTTTCACAGTTGAAATCTAAGGTTGATGCTTTGGCGGAAGGTATTGATTGTAAAGAATTACAAGATTTAGTGCATGTTTCTGAACAGGTGGGTAAGCATTCTTTGCAATGTGGTTTTGATGCTGTACAGGCCTCGTCTAGGGTGGCTGCTACTGGGTCAGTTCTTCGCAGGCATGCCTGGCTGAGGGATCAAAATTTATCTGACCATGTTAAAACTAGGATTTTGGATGCCCCTTTGCAATCTGATGTCTTGTTTGGTTCTCCTGTTGAGGCAGTTTTAAAGAAAATGGA
The DNA here is from genome assembly GCF_019279795.1 of Protopterus annectens. Taxonomy (NCBI): domain Eukaryota; kingdom Metazoa; phylum Chordata; order Ceratodontiformes; family Protopteridae; genus Protopterus; species Protopterus annectens. The sequence continues at coordinate 689,375,640 of NC_056727.1, forward strand.
AGACAAGGCTAAGTCTATGCAGACTGTTAAAGATTTTTTGCAGGTTCAGCCTCCAAAGTTTAGTAGAAATTGGCCTACTAAAGGGTGGACGTATCCTTCTTATGATTCCCAGTCTAGGGGTAGATCTAGACGTGGCAGGGGCAGAGGTCAGGGCTCTTTCAGGCCTAGAACAGGGAGTTCTCCTGCACAGTCTTCGGGTGAGGGCAGGGGTCAGTCCTTTCGTAAACAGACCCAATGACCTACCTTTTCAGCTGCCAGAACCTTCTCGCCTGGCAGCACCTTTGGGAGGAAGATTGGCACTTTTCAAAGAAAATTGGAGTTTGATCACCCAAGACAGATGGGTACTGGATATCATACATCACGGTTACAGGTTTTATTTCCATACCTTACCTTCTTTCAAAGGCATGCCAGACATTCCTCCTCAACAAAGAATAGAGGCTCACAAGCAAATTTCTCTGTTACTCCAAATAGGGGCCATACAGCCAGTTCCTATGCCAGAAAGGGGCCTAGGATTTTATTCTCGCCTGTTCCTAGTACCAAAGAAAGGGAACACGTGGAGACCAATTTTGGATTTGTCTATCCTCAACACTTATCTGGACATTCCCAAGTTCAAAATGTTGACGTTGCAGCAGCTTTTACCTCTGCTGGGCAAAGATCATTGGATGGTGACTTTGGATCTCAAGGAAGCTTACCTTCATGTTCCTATCAGACTAAGTTGCAGGAAATATCTGCGTTTTCGAGCTGGGACTTCTCACTATCAGTTCTCTGCATTGCCCTTTGGCTTATCTACTGCGCCCAGAGTGTTCACGAAAGTTCTGGCTCCAGTGATTGCTTTCTTCAGGCTAAAAGGAATACAGATCTATCCTTATTTGGACGACTGCCTGATTCTGGCTCAAGGAAGAGGGAAGAGCTTCTTCATCATTTGGAATATGTGATAGCAGTGCTAAGATGCCTGGGGTATTCTGTGAACAAAATAAAGTCCAGTCTAGTACCCTCTCAGGACATGTGCTTTCTGGGTGTGAGACTGAATACAGCATCCCAGATGGCCTTTTTAACCCCGGACAAACAAAAGAGTCTATCCCTTTACTTCCATCAACTATCTCATCAGTCCGGGCTGACTGCAAGGACAGTCCTTCAAGCCTTAGGGTTCATGGCATCTTGTATTCTGGTGCTTCCCAATGCCAAACTGCATATGAGGAAGCTACAATGGTATCTCAAAAATGTATGGACACAGCACTGCCAGGATCTGGACACTGTCATTCAAATATTACCTTGCATTCAAAAGGAATTTTGTGGTGGGCTCAGGAATGTCGCCTAAACAAGGGACTCTCTGTGACCCGGCCAGAGGCGAGTCAGATTTTAACGACAGATGCCTCAGACAAAGCTTGGGGAGCTCATCTAAATGGAAAGTGGATACAAGACAAGTGGCCTGCCAGACTACAACATCTACATATCAACATGAAGGAGATGTTAGCAGTCCAGTTTGCATTAATAGCTTTCAAGGATTTACTTCTTCCAGGGCAGGTGTTGATTCTAACAGACAACACAACTGTCATGTGGTACATCAACAAGCAAGGGGGAACACATTCTTATCCTCTATGCAGGCAAGCAATGATTTTGTGGGAGACTGCTCTCAGTTTACAACTAAGTCTTCAGGCAAGGTTTCTGCCGGGAGCACAGAACTCCTTAGCAGATGTGTTAAGCAGACAAATCATGGATCCCCACGAGTGGAAACTGGATCTTCATATATATCAGAAATTGACAGTGTCCTGGGGAACTCCAGACATAGATCTGTTCGCTTCTCCACTAAACCACCAGCTGCCAAAGTTTTGCACAAAGCGGTTTCATCCCACAGCTTGGAAAGTGGATGCTCTTTCTTTCAGTTGGGAAAATCTTCATGTGTATGCCTTTCCACCTCTGCCTCTCCTCCCAAAGGTACTTCTGAAGGTCAGACAGGACAAGCCAAGGATGATTTTGATAGCTCCAGATTGGCCTCGACAGCACTGGTACCCATTACTAAGAAGTCTAGTACGGAAGCCTCCATGGACTTTGCCTTTGATTCCACATCTGTTGTCCCAGGAGGACAGTCATTTGCTCAATGTCAAACTTCACTCTCTTCACCTAACAGCATGGCATATTCTGTTTTAAACCAGAGAGGGTCTCAACTTCCACAACAAGTTTTGAATGTGATTTTGGAAGCTAGAAGGCCTAGTACAAGGAAAGTGTACGCAGATAAATGGAAGAGATTTTTATTTTGGAGTGCAGCTAAGGATTTGGATGTTTCTGAGCCTGATTTAAGTGTGGCTCTTCAATATCTTACTGAGTTATTGGACAAAGGTTTGTCCTTCTCTTCTATTAAGATTCATGCTGCAGCAATTTCAGCTCACTACGATTGTGACCCACCATTGTTTTCTCATCCTTTGTTCAAGCAATTTCTTAGAGGGCAAAGAATATAAGACCCCCACGAAGGGCTCCTACTCCTGCTTGGGATCTCAATTTTGTGTTGGAGAAACTCACTCTACAACCTTTTGAGCCTGCAGCTACTGCTGAGTTGAAATATTTGTCATGGAAGACTGCTTTTTGTTGGCCATTACCTCTGCAAGAAGGGTTTCTGAATTGCAGGCCCTTATGGCAGTTGAGCCTTTCTTAATTTTCCATAAGGATAGGGTATCTTCACGTACTAATCCTTCCTTTATGCCTAAAGTGGTTTCTAGTGTGGCTTTAAACCAAACTATTCATTTGCCTACTTTTTATGCAAATCCCCAAACTAAAGGGGAAAAGATTTTGCACACTTTAGATGTACACAGGCAGTTGCGATATTATTTGGACAGAACTAAAGGGTTCAGACAATCTCAGCAGTTATTAGTTTCTTTGCTTTGTGCTCACAGGGCAAGCCCGTGTCAAAACAAACTATTTCTAAGTGGATTGGATTTTGCATTGCTTTCTGTTATTCCCATCATGGCAAAGAGATTCCAGCTGGGATTAGGCCTCATTCCACTAGGGCTACTGCCACTTCAACAGCTTTTTTGAGGGGGGTGGCTACTAAGGATATTTTGGAGGCAGCCACTTGGAGTTCTGTGCATACCTTCTCTAGGCATTACCACCTTCCACTGTACTCTAAATCCAGGGCTGGGTTTGCCACTGCTGTCTTGCAGGGCATTTTGGCAGCTCCTGCTTCTTTGTAGTTTAGCCATCCTCCCTTTCCTCTGCTTTGGGATTCTACCCAAGTGTTAGGACTGCAGCAATGTGAGATGAAGAACATAGTACAGTTTTGTACCTACCATAAATGTAGATGTTCAAGATCCACATTGCTGCAGTCCAATACCCTCCCTCCTTCCCCTCTGTAGTTTGAGGTGGTTGTGGGGGTTGGGTTATCCATCTGAGGTATATTGCATATTGTATATATTGTGTATATTGTACATACTTTTGGTGTTAGGCTGGTTGGTTGTTTAGTTGTTGTCTATGGGTTTTGACCTTTCTTTTTAGGGTCTTCTGACATCTGGGGCAAGAAAAGACTGAGGATATGACGTCGGTCATGCGCATTTGTACCCTGACGTTCTGATGTCAGTCAAATGCGCCTTGACCGACGTCAGCCTTATACTCTGATATTCGGGCCGATCGAGGGACAGCGGACTACCCAAGTGTTAGGACTGCAGCAATGTGGATCTTCGAACATCTACATTTATGGTAGGTACAAAACTGTACTTTTCTTAGAGGGGCAAAGAACATAAGACCCCCACGTAGAGCTCCTACTCCTGCTTGGGATCTCAATTTTGTGTTGGAAAAACTTACTCTACAACCTTTTGAGCCTGCAGCTACTGCCGAGTTAAAGTATTTATCATGGAAGACTGCTTTTTTGTTGGCCATTACCTCTGCAAGACGGGTTTCTGAATTACAGGCCCTTATGGCAGTGGAACCTTTCCTGATTTTTCATAAGGATAGGGTATCTTTGCGTACTAATCCTTCCTTTATGCCTAAAGTGGTTTCTAGTGTGGCCTTGAACCAAACTATTCATTTGCCTACTTTTTATGCAAACCCCCAAAATAAAGGTGAGAAGATTTTGCATACTTTGGATATTCACAGGCAGTTGCGTTATTATTTGAGCAGAACCAAAGCGTTCAGGCAGTCTCAGCAAGTTGTTTGTTTCTTTTGCTTTGGGTTCTCAGGGAAAACCTGTGTCAAAACAAACTATTTCTAAATGGATTGGTTTTTGTATTTCTTTCTGCTATTCCCATCATGGTAAAGAGATTCCAGCTGGAATCAGACCTCATTCCACTAGAGCTACTGCCACTTCTACTGCCTTTCTAAGGGGGGTAGCTACAAAAGATATTTTGGAGGCAGCCACTTGGAGTTCAGTACATACTTTTTCTAAACATTACCACCTTCCTCTTTATTCTAAGTCTAGGGCTGGATTTGCCACTGCAATATTACAGGGCATTTTAGCAGCCCCTAATGCTTTATGATTTTGCCATCCTCCCTTTACCTCTGCTTTGGGATTCTACCCATATGTAAGGACTGCAGCAATGTGAGATGAAGAACATAGTACAGTTTTGTACCTACCATAAATGTAGATGTTCGAAGATCCACATTGCTGCAGTCCAATTTACCCTCCCACCTTCCCCTCTGTAGTTTGGCATGGTTATATGGTTTGGGTGATGATTGTTATTGGGCATGTTTTTGGGAGGTATCCTGTTTTTGGGCTGTGGCCTTTCTTTTTAGGGCCTTCTGACATCTGGGGCAAGAAAAGACTGAGGATATGACGTCGGTCATGCGCTTTTATACCCTGACGCTCTGATGTCAGATCTGAGCGCCATGACCGACGTCAGCCTAATACTTTGGTATTCGGGCCGACCGAGGACAGCGGACTACCCATATGTAAGGACTGCAGCAATGTGGATCTTCGAACATCTACATTTATGGTAGGTACAAAACTGTACTTTTCACTTCCTACGGTATTGAGTCCCATCGTGTGGATTTTTAAGAGCCCATCTTTTGTACCCACAAAGAAAGCTGATGTTGCTAAGGTCATGATGGATATTAAACTCTGTTAGGAAATTGAATTTTAATATTTTATTAAATGACTTCTCTATGGCAGTGTCAAGTTTAAGGGTTTCTAACAGTCAGTTCCCCACTGCACCCAATATTACAACTTTTTGAAAAATTATGTAAATTAGACTTGAGAAGTGTTAGTAATCATAGGGTGAACATAACTGTAATTATAATGTTACAAGGAGTAAACAAAATATTTTCAAACATTTAAAAAACTAGCAATATCAGAATTTTTTTTTGGGGGGGGGGGGCTGGTTGTGATGTAAAAGTCTGATTATGTAAATTGGATGTTAATTTTATCTGAGGACACTTTTAGGCATGTAGCTAAGAATGAACTGAAAAATATTGAGTATAAAAAGATTAAAGATAAACTAAACTTGTTTATATAGCAGCAGACAAGTATTGATGAATTTAATCTAAATATGGTCTCTCCCATGATACCAACAATTTTGGGGGTGCCAAAAATTCATAAAAACTTGCAAGACCCCTCCTATGTGTCCAAAAGAGAGTGCACACTGTTTCATTACTTATGCTTGTGCTAAATTCCTGGATGAAAATTGTCGAACAGCCTGGGTGGGGTATATATCAGAAGACCGAAAGTTTAAAATTGTGAATGCTCTAAAGAGCCAAAATGCCTCTAAGTGCTTTTTTTTTGAGATCGCAGTGCAGTGAAGATTGGAATATTTGCCATTTCCTCACTTTATTGCGATCTTGGAGTTGGAATATATATTTAGCAGGGGTGTGGGGAATGCAGCCCCTCACAATAATGATTTTGAGGTCTGGCATTGTTTCTTTAGAGCGTTTGTGATTTTAAACTTTCGGTCTTCTAATATAGACCCGCTTGGATGACCACATTGAGTGAGTACTTTTTAGATTAATATTTTTTATTAAAAAAACATGTTTAGGAAAAGGTTACCTTGAAAATTTAGTGAATAATCTCATGTTTGAGGTAATAAATGAAAGAGTGAACAATTTCACCCTTATTTAGATTGATAGGATTGATATGAAAATTGCAATAATGGAGCATAATTTGAACACAGTAAATAAAGTTTATAAGAGCTTGTGCATTACAACATGCACGTTGGGTAGTAATACAATTAGTTGAGTCCTAAACAAAAATTGTTGTGTAATGAATGATGATAGAACAGTAAAAGAAAAATTGGGGGAAAGGACCTAGATTTGTGTGTATATATATATATAAAATATATATATATATATATATATATATATATATATATGTTTGAGACTGAAGGATGAAAAATAACAACTATAATTTGTAAAATGAATACATGTGGACATTGTAGTTACTGTAAATACATTTATATAGGTGAAAGTTTTTTTTTTTAATAACCAATGATGTCCTTCTATTCTCATGTTGCAATATTCTTACTGTGGGATCCTCTGCCTCAGATGACCTGAATGTCTGCTCTTATACAAAAGTTTTCAGCCTGGTTACTGTTGGTGCGTGGTACGTCACATGTAGGACCATAAACCAGGGACCTTTAATGTGACGTCTGCACGCAAAGACCTCAGAAATTTACTGCCGCAGTCGAACGTCAGATCACTTGCATCATTCCTCTGTCAGGACATCTAAAACTAAGTACCCCGATGTTCTTTATGTTTCACTGTTGCAGTCATAACATTTGGGTAATCTGCTGGCAGGTTGCCCTCAGTCGGCCTGAATATCAATGTCTTGGGTCCTGCATCGGTTGCTGTCTCCTCTTCCATGACGTCAGGTCGTCAGGGGTATAAAACATGCAGCCGACGCCATTTTCTTCAGTCTTTCTTGCCGTGCGGTGCCCGAAGCAGAAGCAGTTTGCAAGTGCTGGTCGGCCAACTCCTGAAATTTTCGCATTCGAGTTTCAGAACTGAAGTCTTCAATTAAAGCTAAGTACCCTGTTGGGGAAACTTTTTCTTGCTCCTTACCAATGTCAGTAAACGTTAATAATTGCATTACTTGTGGGAAGCAAATAACCTCCATAAGGATTTTCATTTGTACTGTATTCCTTGCCTAGTCCCAGATCATAACGTGCCTTGTTGTCGGTTTTGTGCTAGATTTAACCAACGCACTATTAAGCATCGGTATATCTTTGCATCAAAATATTTTGGAAACAGATTTAATCATCCTGAAATGTCGTCAGATAGCAATCCAACTACTGGAGTTCACAAAAAACGCAAAGAAAAGGACAGAGACAGACCGTCTAGGTCCAAAACTGACGACAAAGTTTCTCCTAAGCCAGTCACCGGTTCGCAGGTACTCAGTGAGGTGCTTTCGCAGCCCTTGATACCTACTACTTTAGAGTCGCAGGCCTCTACTGAGACCCATGTGGAGTCCGGCATGCCGCGAGATTCTCAAAGTATTGTACCCGCGGAGGTCTCTCCCTCGGATGGATCTGGAGCCGCTGAGCAGGCACCGGCTTCTGAGAGTGTTTTCAGGCTTCAACATTTCTATATAAAACCAATGCCAGCTTCTAAAACAAAGACAAAAGCAGCTTCTAAGGCCAAAAAACTGACGCATGAGACACATGCTCAGGCCTCTATGCCTAAAAAACAGATGATCAAAATGGCTGAAGACTTAATTACCTTGATCAGGGGTTCCCAACCCTGCCTGATAAGAGGCCTAGGCAAGACACTGATTATGGATCTTCAGATCAGGTTTCTATTTCCTCTGATTCCTCTTCTGATCAGGAATTTTCTGTACCACCCTGTGATTATTCAGTTGCAGAGGAATCCGTCCCATCTGCATCATCTCCTGAAGATTATTCTTTTGGAGAAACCTTGCATACTTTAAGGGAACATTTGCATTGGGAGAGTCAGGATTTCTCAGAATCAAAAAAGAGGCTTAGGGATTTCCTTCTTCCTCAGCAAAGGCCTTTGGCTATACCTCCTGTATTAGACATTCTTGATGATGTGTTTTCGGAATCAAACATGGCTCCAGATTCCCTACCTCCGGCTCCTAGTAAGCCAGATATTACAGGGTTCCTGACTCCCACAAATTTTTATTCAAAACGCCTGCTGCTGACTCTGAAACTATCTCACAGGGTCCCAAAGTGTAAAGGCCTCATAGTTAAGAATCCTACCCCCTCTGATAGAGATTCCAGGGAGCTGGATAGATGGGGAAAGAAGGTTTATACGTCTGCAACCTTGGCAGTTAGGGCCTTAAACTGCCAGTTTCATATGCTTAAATATCAACAACATGTTATGGGATTATTGAAACAGAAAATTATGTTGATTTCTGAATGTGTGGAAAATAATGAATTACAGGAATTATTGCATGCAGCAGAACAGGTTGGAAAGCATACTTTGCAATGTGGTTTTGATTCCTTGGAGGCCTCTTGCAGGGCCGCATTTACTGGATCCGTGATTAGAAGGCATGCCTGGCTCAAGGAGCAAAATCTGCTTGATCATGTTAAAGCTAAATTGTTGGATGCACCTTTACAGCATGATACTCTGGTAATAAGGCAGAAGAGGTTTTAAAGAAAATGGAAGACAAAGCTAAGTCTATGCAAACTGTAAAAGACTTCTTACAAGTGCAGCCACCAAGATTCAGTAGACACTGGCCTACAAAAAAATTGGTCTTTTCCTGTGTCCGACAGAGCCTCATGGGGCAAATCCAGGCGCTCAAAAGGCTCTAGATACCAATCACAGGGTTCTTACAGATCAAAACAATGGGGTGCCTCTACCTCCAAATCTGGAGGAAACAAAGCACAACCCTACAGTAAGCAGTCTCAATGACTTCCCACTGCCATCACCAAGCACTTATCTTTTGGCAGCCCCCTAAGGGGGAAAATTAGCACTTCATGCACAAAATTGGCAGTTAATAACCTAGGACAAGTGGGTATTAAACATAGTATCCCAGAGATACAGATTTCATTTCCATACCTTGCCAATTCCAAACGGTTGGCCAGATCTGCCCCAAAATCAATGGGCAGAGGCACAGAAACAAGTTATGTCCCTCATGGATATGGGGGCTATTCAACCAGAACAGGAAAAAGGGCAAGGGTTTTACTCAAGACTGTTCCTGGTACGCAGAAAAGACCGTGCCTGGCACCCAATACTGGAGTTATCTATTTTGAACACATTCTTGGACATTCCAAAATTCAAAATGCTGACTTTGCAACAGCTTCTGCCCATGCTGGGCAAGAACTCTTGGTTAGTGACTCTAGACTTAAAAGAGGCATACCTGCATATCCCAATAAGGGAATCGTACAGAAGATACCGCCGCTTCAAGGCAGGTTTTATGAATTACCAATTCTCTGCACTGCCGTTTGGCTTATCTACTGCGCCCAGGGTCTTTACAAAGTGCCTGGCACCAGTAATTGCATTTTGCAGACAAAGAAGCATACAAATCTATCCTTACTTGGACGACTGTCTCATTCAAGCAGAAAACAAGGACATTCTTCAACATCTGACATTTGTAAAAAGGCTTCTAACATGCCTAGGGTACACAGTAAATGAAAAGAAATCACAACTGGTACCCTCTCAAAAGATTACATTCCTGGGTGCAAGCTTGAATACAACTGCCCTGATGGCTTACCTTATGCCAGACAAGCAAAGGCAACTGACTATTTACTTCAAACAGATGGCAACAAAAACCCAGTTATCTGCAAGACAAATTCTGCAGGCTTTGGGATTCATGGCATCCTGCATTCTACTAATTCCATATGCAAGAAACTACAATGGTATCTAAAAAGTTTATGGGGTCAACATTGTCACAGTCTGGAAACAATGATTTCCCTCATTCCCTGCCTACAACAGGAGTTTTTTTGGTGGGCAGAGACATGTCACCAGAACATGGGACGGTCTTTTACTCTACCCCCTGCCACCCAAACCATAACTACAGATGCATCAGACTATGCTTGGGGGGGGGGGGGGCACCTAGTGGGGAGATGCATTCAGTGCATATGGAGCCCAAAACAAATGCATCTGCATATCAACCAAAAAGAGATGATAGCTGTTCAGAATGCCCTGACAGCCTTCAAGGACTTACTTCATCCAGGACAACTACTGATAAAGACGGACAACACCACGGTTATGTGGTACATAAACAAGCAGGGGGGTACACATTCCTGCCCCCTTTGCAGACTAGCCATGGCATTGTGGGACACAGCCTTGACTTACCAAGTACATCTTCAAGCTCAATTCCTGCCAGGAAAACAAAATACTCTGGCAGATGACCTAAGCAGAAATCTTATGGACCCTCACAAGTGGAAACTGGATCCACAAGTCTTCAGCATGATAACAGAGAAAATGGGGGAGTCCGGACATAGATCTATTTGCCTTTCCCCAAAATTAGCATGGAAAGTGGATACCCTGTCCTTCAGTTGGAAAAACCTGTCAGTCTGCGCCTTTCCCCCTCTGCCTCTTCTTCCCAAGGTCTTACTAAAGGTCAGACAGGAAAAAACAAAAATGATGCTAATTGCCCCGGACTGGCCTCGCTTGCATTGGTACCCAATTCTAAGGAATATGTCTCAACTCCCTGCTTGGTACTTGCCTCAAATACCTCATCTACTGTCTCAGCAGAGCAGTCAAATTCTGCACAATCAGCTCCAAACTCTTAACCTGGCAGCATGGCTGATCATGTAATTATTCAAACAACACCTCTCAGTAAATCTGTGATGGATGTCATTTTGGAAGCTAGAAGGCCTAGTACTAGAAAATCTTATGCTGATAAATGGAAGAGATTCTGTGCTTGGAACCAAGCACAAGGGACGGACACAGCAAAGCCAAATATTCCTCAGATTTTACAATACTTGACTGAGATGCTTGACAAGGGCCTATCTTTTTCATCAATAAAAATCCATGCCTCTGCCATCTCTGCTCATTACAAAACAGAGCCTCCCATCTTTTCTCATCCTCTGCTAAAACAGTATCTTAGAGGGGCCAAAAATTTAAGGCCTCCCAGAAGATAACCAACTCCGGCATGGGACCTCAATTTTGTATTGGAAAAGCTCACCCTGCCTCCATTTGAACCAGCAGCTACTGCGGCTGTAAAGTTTTTATCTTGGAAAACAGCTTTCCTTCTGGCAATCACTTCAGCAAGAAGAGTTTCAGAACTACAGGTCCTCATGGCTGTGGAGCCTTTTATTACATTTTACTCGGACAGGGTGTCCCTCAGGACCAATCCTTCCTTTATGCCTAAGGTGGTATCCAGTGTGGCTCTTAACCAAACTATTCACCTGCCAAATTTTTACCCAAATCTGCAGAACAAGGGGGAGTTGATTCTGCATTCCTTGGACGTACACAGACCACTAAGATTCTACTTAAACAGGACCAAATCTCTAAGAAAGTCTGAGCAGCTACTGGTGGCATTTGTTGCAGGATCAGAGGGGAAGGCTATTTCAAAGCAGACTATTTCAAAGTGGATAAGCCACTGCATTCATTTCTGCTATTTGCATCATGGTAAACCGGTGCCCAAGGGAATCGGGTCACATTCCACCAGGGCTGCATCTACCTCAGCAGCTTTTCTCAGAGGGGTGCCAACCAAAGACATTCTAGAAGCTGCTACTTGGAGCTCTGTTAATACTTTTACAAAGCATCATCATTTGCCTCTCTTCTCCAGGTCCAGGGCAGGCTTTGTTACTGCAGTTCTGCGGGGCCTTATAGCCGGTCCTAATGCTATTTAGTTCCATCCTCCCATCCATAGCTTTGGGATTCTACCCAAATGTAATGACTGCAACAGTGAAACACGAAGAACATAATACAGTTGTGTACATTTACCATAAATGTAGATGTTTGAGTGTATTCACTGCTGCAGTCCGGGTTACCCACCCGCCATCCCCCTTTTTTCTAGAACTTCTCTTTCCTTCACTATATTCTACAGCCTTTGTGGTGTATTTGCTTTTAGATGAAGGTAAAGTTTATGTTGTTACAATTGCATTTATATATATTCATCTCTCTCTCTCTCTCTCTCTATATATATATATATATATATATATATATATATATATATATAGATATATATATAGATATCTATATCTATCTATATCTATATCTATCTATATCTATATCTATCTATATCTATATCTATATCTATATCTATATCTATATCTATATATATATATATATATATATATATATATATATATATATATATATAGATATATATATATATATATATATATATATATATATTATATATTATATATATACATTTTTGCTCTCTATTTGGGGGGCACCTGACATCTGGGGCAAGAAAAACTGAAGAAAATGGCGTCGCCTGCATGTTTTATACCCCTGACGACCTGACGTCATGGAAGAGTAGACAGCAACTGATGCAGGACCCAAGACTTTGATATTCAGGCCGACTGAGGGCAACCTGCCAGCAGATTACCGAAATGTAATGACTGCAGCAGTGAATACACTCAAACATCTACATTTATAGTAAGTGTACACAACTGTATTTTGGGGATTTCTTATTTCTATTTAATTACTTGAGCTTGGTTTGCTGGTTTTACATTGGCCAGTATCCGCTAAGAAGGGTAAATGCCGATGCAGGTGTCAAATTCTGCATAAGGACACACATGACCATTGCAGCTTTTGTCTAAGCTGGGAACATGACCATACCTCCTGCTCCATCTGCCAGTCCTTTGTCCCTAAAAGTCTTAGAGGCCATTTGGCTGACCTTAACCTGTACTTAGAAAATCAAAGGCTTAAGAAGCTAGCCCTTAGGATGCATCCGGAATTGTCTGACTTGATAGAACCACCAAAGAAAAAGGCCAAAGTTTTGCAGCCTACCACCACTGCCACTCGGTCGGATGCCCTGCCATCTGCCGATGTAGGGGTTGAGGGACCCCCGCTAGAGCAGTCTGCTTCTACTGCTCCTCTCGAGGTAGCCATATCTGAAGTGCCAGCTGGCACATCTGCAGAGATGTCTCAGATGTTAGTTATTTCAATGTCGAGGTGGAACCAGGTTCTACTAGATGCTCTTCTGGATGTCAGGAATCAGTCTCCTTCCTTTGGTAAGGCCCCAGAATCAAGGCCTACAGTGTCTCCCAAAACTACTCTTTTTAAAGGAAGTCAAAAACTAAACATTTATCTACCCCTTCTGAAGTACAACTGGACTGGCAGTCTTTTACTCAGTCCCTGATGCAGACCTTCATGGCCCTTAGGCTTGAATCCTCCTCAACACCCTCTATTCCAGTGCTCAGCCCAAGGCCTACTTCTGTTGCCTCACTCTTTCCCATTATTCCCCAGGAAGAAGAGTCCCTCTTCTCTTGCTTAGAGGAGTCTATCACCTACTCCTCTCAAATAGCCTCCCCCCCTGAAATGTTATCCTCCAGATGAGGATTCTGTTGAAGGAGATTCCACTCCAGAGGACATAACATTTGGTGCAACTAAGATGAAAGAATAGTTCAAATGGGATACTTCCCAAATGACAAACTCAAAAAAGATACTTTGAGTTGTTGCAGGTTGAATTGCCCTCCACATCAAGCATTCCTCCAGTGATCCTTGCATACCTTGGTGCATTTGTTTCTTGCTCTAAGAACCCTGACTTTCAGCCACCTGCCCCAAAGAGACCAGACTTGTTTCTGTCTGTAAAGGTCCTGATGACCACAAATTTCTAGTCCACCCCCCCCCTTGGTGGACCCTGCTGTTATAGCTGTGACCCCAGGTAGACAATCTAGATTGCTCCCTTCTTCGTCTCTTTTACCTTCAGATAAAGACAGTAAAATTATGGTTAGGCTGGGCAAGAAGACTTGCACCTCTTCCACCCTGGCCTTCAGAGCAATTAACTACCAAACACATATGGTGAAATATGCCTTGGACTTGGTATCCCAAGCCTCTACACTTCTGAACTCCCCCTAATAAAATTGAAGTAGCATCTAAGCTATCCCTGGCATCCGAGGTGGCCAAGCACTCCATCAGATGCAGTTATGACGCAGCAGAGGCTTCTGCTAGATCAGTTGCAACTGCATCAGTTCTGTGTAGATGCTTCTGGCTTAGGTTGCAACTACTGCCAGAAGGTTTTAAATCCAAATTCTTAGATGCCCCTCTTGATAATAACCTACTGTTTGGTAAGCAGTATGCAGAGCTATTTAAAAATCTAGAGGAGAAGAGCAAAGAGCTAGACTTTATTAAACACCTGCTGGTTTCTCCCATACCGAAGTTCTATAGAAATGATCCTGCTAAAACATCCTGTGTCAGAAGATCCTCCTCTACAACCATTCCTTCTTCTACCAGGTATAGGAAAGGGACTAGAAGGCAATCTTCTTCAAGGACTACCTCTTTGCAGCCAGCCCAAAGCCAGTCCTTTCAGGACAGAAATAATGGCAACAATGTGCGACTGCCTTGCCCATCTCTCCCTTTCTTCCCATTTCTCACTGTCTGCCCCTTTGGAAAGAAATCACCACAGACCGCTGGATGCTGGCAATAGTGGAAAAAGGATAGTTCCTATCCTGGCAGGAAAGACCCACCTCACAGGGCATTCCCCCCTAAAAATCAGCTTCTCCTAATTCCCCACATTATCCAGGATATACGGGCACAGGGCACCATAGAACCCATCCCATTAGGACAAGAAGGAAAAGATTTTTACTCCAGACTTCTCCTAGTTCCAAAAAGGGGATGGACCATGGAGACCAATCCTGGGCTTATCCGTTCTAAATCTTTTTCTAAACGTATCCTCTTTTGGAATGCTATACCTACAGACCCTACTTCCACTAATTCCACCACAAGCATTCATGGCCACTTTGGACCTGAAGGAGGCTTACCTCCACATCCCCATACACCCAAACCGTAAGAAATACCTTCATTTTGCTGGGTCTTGCTCTCCTTTTCTATTTACTGCCTTGCCCTTTGGTTTGTTTGTCCACTGCACCAAAGATTTTCACCAAATGCTTAGCTCCTGCCATGGCCTTCTGCAGGACCAAGGGTATACAGATCTATCCCTACCTAGATGATATTCTAATTCTTGCAGACAAAAGAAGACACCCTCAAAAATCATCTCCAGTTCTCGATGTCCCTGGTTCAGAGACTAGGTTTTACACTGTACATCCCCAAGTCATCCCTATTCCCAGAGCAAGACAAGGTCTTCCGGGGGTGCAGGATTCGACAGACCTAATGAAAACATTTTTACCCCAAGACAAAGTAATCTCCTTGACAAACCATTTCCAGGACCTCCTCCAGATAGACCAGCTGTCAGCAAGACAGGTTTATGCGTCTTCTGTGTCTTATGGCAGCCACCATCCCAGTGCTTCCCCTGGCTAGGATGCACATGAGGAAGCTACAGTTGTGTTTAAATAATGTATGGTCCCAACACAGCCACCCTGTAGACTTCCAAATACCCTTCCTACCTTGTCTACAAACAGAACTAAGATGGTGGATGCAACAGGTTCAAAGGAATCCAAGACTACCCATCCTATCCCCCACACCAGTTCAACATATGCACACAGATGCCTTTGGTCTGGGCTGGGGGACTACCATGAAGGGACTCAAGGTACAAGCACCTTGGCAGGCATCCTTCTTGAGGAAACGTATCAATGTCAGGGAAGTGACAGCTGTTCATTTAGCCCTGAAGGCTTTTCTCCCTGTCCTTCAGCCAGGTCCTCTGCTAATCTTCACAGATAACACCACTGTCATGTGGTACATCAACAAACTGGGGGGAACCAGGTCCTACCTTCTATGCAATCTGGCAATGCAAATTCGGGAGTTAGCCTTACAGAACAACTTGTCTCAACAGGCAACATACATACCTTCTCAGGACAACCTTCACTGGATGTTAAAGGGAAGTTTTCCTAGACATTGTCCACTGTTGGGGTACACCTCATATAGATCTGTTTGTCTCCCCGCAGAACAGACCACTGACAAAATATTCTGTACCAGATACCAGTCTCCCCTAGCTTGCAGAGTGGACACCTTCACCATCTCATGGAAGGGATAGTTTCTGTATGCCTTTCCACCCTTCCCTCTCATTCAGAAAGTCCTCCTGAAGATCAGCAGAGACATACCAAAAATCTTGCTGGTAACTCACTACTGGCCAAGGCAGCATTGGTTCTCCCTTCTACAATCACCACAAGCTACCTCACAAGGTGGACCTATTCGTACAACAGAAGGAAACTCTCATCCATCAACACCTAGAGATGCTGAGCCTAACTCTCCGAGTGAAAAACTTAGTACCCTTCAGACACCGCTACACAGAGGATGTGCTTTCTGTCCTGCAGCAGGCCAGGAAACCTAATACAAGGAGTTCCTACATTTCTAAGTGGGACAGATTCTCCAAATGGTGTCTCCAAAGACAGAAGGACCCCCTTCTAGCAGATGTCCCTTTAGTCTTAGCTTATCTGTGTAAGCTGATTAAAGCAGATCTTTCATACTCTTCAGTGAAAATGCATCTCTGTTGTCTCTGCCTGCCTACACCTGGAGCCTCCTTTACTCTCCAGGTTGGATGTTAAATTGTTCTTTAAAGGGGTCTTACACACAAGACCACCCAGAAAGCCTACCCTGTCACCCTGGGACCTAAATTATATCCTGGAGACACTTGTGCTGACTCCATTTGAACCAGCCACTTCTGCATCTCTGCAGATGTGCACATGGAAAACAGTTTTGCTGGTAGCCTTCACTTCAGCAGGAGGGTTCTCTGAGTTACAGGCACTTATGGCATGGCCTCCTTATACTATCCTTCTTAAAGACAGAATGACCCTGCGCACCAGTCCTTCCTTCATGCCCAAAGTGGTCAACGAGCTGTCACTAAATCAGTCCATTCACTTATCAACCTTCTTCTCCTCTCCCCAGAATGACAGTGAGAGAATACTGCACTCCCTGGATGTTCAGACAATTAAGATTTTATCTGGACAAAATCAAGTTCATCAGAAAATCGGATCAAATCTTTTGTTTTCTTTCATCCCATAGTCCTGGGCAGGGCATTCTCCAAATAAACTATTTCCTGTTGAATCAGGAAAACTATTAATTTCTGCTACTCATACCAAGGAAAAGACCTGAATCAGGAGATCATTCTACTAGAGCAGTAGCTTCCTCCAAAGCTTTCTTCAAAGGTCTGGATACAGCTACCATCCTTGAAGCAGCCACATGGTCTACGGTACATAACCTTCACCAAACATTACAAACTGGACCATATCTCCAGAGCCAGAGCAGGTTTCGCAAGGGCAAGCCTGCAAGGAATTCTGGAATCCACTACCTCTACCTGCACCCTTCCTCCTTCCTGAGCTGTAGTACTCTCCCAGAGTACTGCAACATGAGAATAGAAGGACATAGAATAGTTGTAGAAAATCTTACCATAACCATGGATGTTCTTCTCTTCCATGTTGAAGTATTCCTTCCCTCTGTCCTGACCCCCTATTTTCATATCTACAGGTCTGTGGTCCTCCACAGAGCCCCTACCGGCACTAGGGTAATTTTTGGGCAGTCTGTCATTCCACCAGTCTGAAGGACGTCTTTTGGCATCTCCTAGGCTACTGTCCGACTGGGCAGTTAGTTCTGAGGCCTGTGCATGCAGACGTCACATTTAAGGTCCCTGGTTTATGGCCCTACGTGTGACATCCCACACACCAACAACAACCAGGCTGAAAACTTTTGTATAGGTGCCGACGTTTGGTTCACCTGAGGTGGAGTATCCTACAGTAAGAATACTGCAACATGGAAGAGAAAGACATCTATGGGTATGGTAAGATTTTACACAACTATTTTATGTCCTTACATTCCCCGCTGAGTATTCCTTACAAATGGTGATTCCCTGCTGTGAAGCCCACTGTCCGGCCATTTTACCAAAGTCTGCCATTGCTTTAAGGTATGCAAAACGTCACCTGGGAACTCCCTGCATAGAGTAGGGCATAAAGGTGATGTTCAGGCATACCGTCTTCAGAACTTCTTTGCTGCCAGTCCGGTCACTGTTTTAACTGTCAGTCTGTCCTAACAGTTGCAGATAAGTACCCAGATGTCCTTCAAGAATGCAACTGCAGTCCTGACATATGGGTTGTCCTGCCTCAGGCAGCCCTTCGGTCGGCCAGATTCCAAAGTCTGGGTCCGGCGTCGGCCGATGTCGCCTCCTCCCCGAATTCAGAGCGGCTGGAGTATAAAGGCATCAGCCGACGCCATCTTCTTCAGTCTTTCTTGCGCGGTGCCGAGCAGAAGCAGTTCGCAAGTGCGGTCGGTCAGCTCCTGTGTTTTCAGTTACGAAGTCATCTAAAGCTAAGTACCCGTTGGGGAACATTTTTTCTTGCCTCAGCCGATGTCAGAACAAATTGAGAAAGTTAATAATTGTTTGTCTTGTGGTAAACAAATACCTCATAAGGACTTCCATTCTTACTGCCTCCCTTGCCTGGGCCCAGACCATGACGTCTCGGCCTGTGCTGCCTGTGCTTGCTTTAATAAGCGCACTCTCAGGCGCCGGGCAGAGTTTGCCGATGACTTTTTTGGTGAATCCTACGCTTACAACATGCCGTCGGAACAACCGACAGCACAAACTACCAAAAAACGAAAGGACCGGGACCGACATCCTCGGCCCGCCTCTTCCACCGATATAACGCCTAAGGCCTCCGCGAGTGCTTCGGTCCCTTCTGAAGCGGTAATTCAACTGCTCCAGGCCGACGACACCACGTTAACTCATCCCTCGGAGACTACACCGGTGCCGGTTGTTGATTTTCCTCTGGAAACCGACATTCTGGATCTACCCGACACCATTCCCGTGGACAAAGTTACACCTGCATGTGGGGCAGCTAGGCCTCCTGTATCCATGTCAATCAAGGCCTTTGCATGTGCTAAGGCCGCCAGCCAGGCCAAGGCCCATCCTAAACCTACTTCTCAGGCCCCTTCTGACAGACAAATCATGTCTCTGGCTGCAGATCTAATCTCTCTTATCAGGGGGTCTCAGCCTCACCCAGACAGAGGTTCTCAGCCGCCTGCAGAAAAAAGGCCTAGAACTGAGCAGGCAGACAACCTCTCTTCGGATGAAGCCTCTGGGGATTCAGAGCATTCAGATACCCAAGAAGAATCCTTCCAGGCCTATGAGGACTCTGATGCTGAGGAATCTATTCCCTCTGCCTCTCCTCCAGAGGATTTTTCTTTCAGTGAAGTCCTCCACTCCATGAGGGAACATTTTAAATGGCAGGGTCAGGAATTTTCTGATTCTAGGAAAAGGCTACGTACCTTCCTTAAGTTACCCCAGCACAGACCTTTAGCTATCCCTCCAGTTTTGGATGTCCTGGATGATGTTTTCTCCGACTCCAGTGCTTCCCCTGATTCTCTCCCCCTGATTCTCTCCCTCCTGCTTCTGTCAAGCCAGACAGATATTACAGGGTCCCTGACACTCACAAGCATCTCTTTAAGGCCCACTCTGTGGATCTAGAAACTATTTCACAGGGCCCCAAAGGAGTGGCTACCTCCTCAGTCAAGAATCCACTGCCAGCTGACAGAGAAGCAAGGTCCCTGGAGAGATGGGGTAAAAAAGTTTATACCTCTTCCACCTTTGCCATGAGGTCTCTTAACTGCCTTTTTCATATGTTTCAGTACCAGGATTATTTACTGGATAATTTGCAGAAAAAAATAGCCTCTCCTGAGCCTGTAGATAGAAAGGCATTGCAGGATTTGGTTCATAACACTCAGCAGGTTAGTAATCATTTTCTACAGTGTGGTTATGATACATTGGAGGCTTCATGTAGGGCAGCTATGACAGGGGCTGTTATCCATAGACATGCTTGGTTGAAAGAACAGCCATTGCCAGATCATGTTAAAATAAAGCTCCTGGATGCACCTCTGGATAAACAGAAGCTTTTTGGTGCTAATGCTCAGGATGTGTTGAAATCTATTGAGGAAAAGGCAAAATCAGTACAGACAGTAAAGGATTTCCTCCAGGTTCAGCAGGAATTGGCCTTCAAAGAATTGGTCCTTTCCAGACTCTGGCAAGTTTCAAAGGGGAAAGAACAGGCGTGCATGAGGTAGAGGGCAATACTGAGGCTCCTACAGGGGACACCAATGGCAACCACAAAATCAGAGAAGTGGCACAGGTAGTTCACCTGCACCACAGGGACAATCACAATGACTTACCTTTCACTCCGCCTACCAAGGCTCAAAGAGAAGCACCTCTAGGCGGAAAATTATCTCTATTCTCAAAAAACTGGCACATTATAACAAAGGACAATTGGATTCTGGACATAATAGACAGAGGTTACAGGTTCCACTTCCATACCTTACCAACAGGACAAGGCATGCCAAACCTGCCACAAAATCAAAGGGCAGAGGCACTCATAGAAGTCTCAAAGCTGTTACAAATGAAAGCAATAGAGAAGGTTCCTCCTCAGGAACAAGGCCAGGGATTTTATTCAAGACTGTTCCTTGTTCCAAGAAAAGAAAAACAATGGAGGCCTATATTGGACTTGTCCATTCTAAATACTTTTCTCATGGTACCAAAATTCAAGATGCTGACGTTACAGCAACTTCTTCCCATGCTGGGCAAGGGGTCTTGGCTGGTTACTCTGGACCTCAAGGAGGCATACCTGCATGTCCCTATCAGACACAGTTGCAGAAGATACCTCAGATTTCTTGCAGGAACAGAGCACTATCAATTCTCAGCATTGCTGTTTGGCTTATCTACTGCGCTCAGAGTATTCACGAAATGCCTGGCATCAGTAGTGGCACATTGCAGACTCCAGGGGATTGAAATATACCCTTACCTGGACGACTGCCTAATACAAGCAGACAGCAAACAGACCTTGATAAAACACTTGGATTACATCATTCAATTGCTGCAGGCTTTGGGATACACAGTCAACATTCAAAAATCAAGACTACTGCCATCCCAAGAGATTATTTTTCTAGGAGAAAAACTGGACACACAGCTACAAATGGCTTTCCTCACAGAGGAGGAACAAGAGCATTTAACAGCTTACTTCAAAGGCCTAGCAAAATTAACCCACCTGACCGCAAGGAAGACCCTGCAGGCCCTGGGGTTCATGGCATCTTGCATTCTTCTAATCCCTCTGGCAAGACTACACATGAGAAAGCTGCAATGGTACCTAAAAAGCTTGTGGTCGCAACACAGCCACAACCTAGAAGACATAATACCACTCATACCATGCCTGCAAAGGGAATTTTTGTGGTGGGCTCAAGCAAGTCACTTAAACGAAGGCATGCTTTTCAACAAACCTCCAACAAGTCAAACTATTACAACAGATGCCTCAGACCATGGATGGGGGGGGGGGGGGCGCACATGGACGGCAGATGCATTCAAGGGCAATGGACTCCCATGGAGATGCATCAGCACATAAATCAAAAAGAGATGTTGGCAGTGATACATGCAATAGAAGACTTTGGAAAATCTCTTCAGCAAGGTCATCTGCTAATAAGGACAGACAACACCACTGTCATGTGGTACATAAACAAACAAGGGGGCACTCATTCCTACCCCCTCTGCAGACTAACAATGATTCTTTGGGAAAAGTCCCTGAAACTGAACATCTACTTGCAATCCCAGTTTGTTCCGGGCAAGGACAGTGTTCTGGCAGACAGGTTGAGCAGAAATGTCTTGGATCCACACGAATGGATGCTACACCCACGCATTTTCTCACAAATAGCATCTGCATGGGAAGACCAGACCTAGACCTCTTTGCTTCTCATCTCAATCATCACCTGGAAAAGTTCTGCACAAGGATACACCATCCTCTAGCTTGGAGAACGGATGCTCTTTCCTTCAGCTGGAATGCTCCAACAATTTATGCATTCCCTCCTCTACCTTTGCTCACCAAGATGTTACTGAAGATCAAGACAGAACAACCAAGAGGAATCTTGATAGCTCCAGACTGGCCAAGGCAACACTGGTATCCACTACTACTGAGCATAACTCACACCGAACCGTGGCCCTTGCCTCAATGGCCTCTGCTCCTGACTCAACACAGTTACAAGACTGTTCATCAGAACCTGCAAACCTTAAAGCTGACAGCTTGGAGAGTTCCATGACTCAGACCCATGACTCTCTCTCCGAAAAAGTTCAGGAAATTTTGCT
Organism: Protopterus annectens; assembly: GCF_019279795.1. NCBI lineage: Eukaryota > Metazoa > Chordata > Ceratodontiformes > Protopteridae > Protopterus > Protopterus annectens. The sequence goes on from NC_056727.1 coordinate 689,397,640, forward strand.
GGAGGCACGCAGACCTTCCACCAGAAAAACCTATTCGGCCAAATGGAAGAGATTCACCATCTGGAATGTCAACAAGGGCCAGGATGCATCACTGATGAACATACCTCAGATATTAGAATACTTGGCAGAAATGTTTTACAGTGGCCTCTCATACTCTTCCATCAAAATCCACGCTTCAGCTGTCTCAGCACATCACAACTGTGAACCACCTGTGTTTTCGCATCCCTTGCTAAGACAGCTTCTAAGAGGCATAAAGAATCTCAAACCTCCAAGGAAGCTACCAATTCCTTCATGGGACCTCAATTACGTCTTGGAAAAATTAACTCTTCCTCCTTTTGAACCAGCAGCATATTCAGAAATGCAATTTCTCTCTTGGAAAATGTTTTTCCTGTTGGCAGTCACCTCAGCAAGAAGAGTCTTGGAGATACAGGCCCTCATGGCAGTTCCTCCTTTTCTCATCTTTCATCAGGACAGAGTTTCCCTTAGGAACAATCCTTCATTCATGCCTAAGGTGATATCCAGAGTGTCTCTAAACTAAGCAATTCACCTGTCTACTTTCTTTCCTAACCCTCAAAATAAAGGGGAAAAGCTGCTGCATACTTTAGACATTCACAGACAACTACGCTACTACTTGGGCAGAACAAAGTCCACCAGGAAGTCTGACCAACTGTTTGTAGCCTATGCTGCTGGAGTGCAAGGAAAAGCAGTCGCCAAACAAACTATCTCAAAATGGATTGGACACTGCATCAGATTCTGTTATTCTTTTCATGGAAAAAGTGTGCCAGCTAATATTAGACCACACTCCACCAGAGCTATGGCCACATCCACAGCTTTTCTAAGAGGAGTGGCTACAAAAGACATTCTAGAGGCTGCTACATGGAGCTCCGTGCATACATTTACCAAACACTACAACCTGCCATTATACTCCAGATCCCGAGCAGGCTTTGCTTCGGCAGTCCTGCAGTGCCTTGTAGCTACACCATCTCTTGCTTAGTCCTACCACCCCCAGCTTGGCTATGGTATTCAACCCATATGTCAGGACTGCAGTTCATTCTTGAAGGACATAGTACAGTTTTGTACCTACCATAAATGTAGATGTCCGATAGATATGCAACTGCAGTCAGGTTTTCCCTCCCTCCTACCCCTCTGTTTTTCCCTTTTGGGTCCTTTCTCCCCTTACCTATCAGCTGGGGATATATATTATGGTGCATCTGTTTATTACTGTTGTGCATGTCTGGTTTTATCTGTTTATCCATTCACAAAATTTAGCCTTCCTTGGAGGGCACCTGGCATCTGGGGCAAGAAACACTGAAGAAGATGGCGTCGGCTGATGCCTTTATACTCCAGCCGCTCTGACGTCAGGGAGGAGGCGACATCGGCCGACGCCAGATCCAGACTTTGGAATCTGGCCAACCGAAGGGCTACCTGAGGCAGGACAACCCATATGTCAGGACTGCAGTTGCATATCTATCGGACATCTACATTTATGGTAGGTATAAAACTGTACTTTGTGTTTTTGGTTACTTTTTCTGTTTGTTTTGTGCTGTTTGAGGTTAATGTCATCCAGGAGAAGGGTTGAATGCCAGTGTGAGAGACTGATTCCCCATAAAGACAACCGATATGTGTCTTTTTTTTTGCCTAGGTGCTGCTCACAATCATACATATTGTTCAGTTTGTCCCCAAAACTCTTTGTAGTAGGCTTTCTTCCCTTTCCTTGTATCTTGAGAACCAGCATCTTAAGCCTCTTGCTGCAGATGCAATGGATGGAACTTCCTAACCCGAGGATTAGCCATCTGGGGAGAAGAAGGTGCATAAGATACGACTGGAATCTTCATTTGTGCAGCCTCTGCCAGGAGTTTCTCCTGAGATTATATGAACTTGGAGGCTTGCCTGGCTGTTTTGTCAGATTCTTCTACCGTGTCTGGGTTGGAGGTTGGTGTGGATCTGGCGGACAGCACTTCCAACAAGACTTTGCAAGTGTCCGTTTTTGGGCTTTCAGAGGGGAACCACGGTTGACCGTTTCCGAGGGGTTCCGCAGTTTCTCTTTAGGGAAGAATTTCCTGCTGCAGCTGTGGAATGCCGTCCTCAGTCTGGACCTTCTCCGGTTTCTAGGATGGATGTCCCCTTAAAAAAGAAATAGAAAACTAATCATGTTTCTTCTGCTCCTAGGGATCCACAAAGTGAGTGTCAGGCCTCTACTCTGGGATTATTTTAATGCTTTACTGTCATTGAGGCCTCCTCAAGGGGTTACAGTTCCTGCTCCTCTTTAGTCCTCCACTTCCCCTAAAAGATCCAGAGAATTGCATTCTTCTGAGGTGGATTCTGATGATGACTCCCTTGCTTATTCAACCCACATTCCTTCTCCTTTAGACTACGGGTCTGAGGAGGAGGATTCTTATACTCTAGATCATCCTTATGAGGAAATTTTCATAGGGAAGACAATATCTCTGAAGATGGAATTTTTAAAGTGGGTTTGTGCCCAGGATGTTCGTGTTACCCTGCTGCAGTCATTACACTTGGGTTATCCTGTCGTCAGGTGGTCCCGCAGTCGGCCGAATTTCCAAAGTCTTGGTCTGACGTCGGTTGCAGTCACCTCATCTCTGACGTCAGTGTGCCAGGGGTACATATATTGCAACCGACACCATTTTCTTCAGTCTTTCTTGCCGCGTGGTGCCCAAAGCAGAAGCAGAGTTCGCAAGTGCCGGTCGGCTGACTCCTGAGATATTCGAATTTCAGACCGAAGTCTTCTATAAAGCTAAGTACCCCGTTGGGGAAACTTTTCTTGCCTCAGACCAATGTCAGAAAAAGTTAACAAGTGTATTTCTTGTGGGAAGCAAATACCTCATAAGGATTTTCATTCTTATTGCATACCTTGCCTAGGCCCTGATCACAATGTCACTTGTCGTTTTTGTGCTAGATTTAATAAACGTACTTTTAAAAGACGATTTGATTTCGCATGACACTTTTTTGGCAGAAAATTTAATTATAACATGCCGTCGGAGCTTCCGACTACCGGCGTGCACAAAAAGTGCAGGGATAAGGATTGACAGCCCAGGCCTAAGCCCGATTCCGAGGCCTCGGTTGATCCGGTCTCCGGTTCTCTGGTTATCAGTGAGGCTCCGACGCAGCCTCTGACTACCGCAGTTCAAGAAACCGAGAATGCTACAGATATTTTGACGGAATGTACTAGGCCGATGCAGCCTTTTACTTCAGGCCCTACCAACGATTTACCTTCCAAGGACGTCGGTGCTTCTGAAACGCCTTCGGTTTCAGAAGGCGTTTTCAGACCAACGACTCTTTCAGTCGAAACGTTTTCCAAGTCGAAGACTCCTTCCAAACCGAAAAAGGCTTTACTTCAGTCTCCTGTTCAAGGCCCTATGCCTAAGAAACAGATACTCAAGATGGCTGAAGATTTGATTTCTCTTATCAGGGGGTCTCAACCTCCTCCTGACAAAAGGCCTAGACTAGAGGAAGAATCTACTTCCTCTGAACAACTGTCTATTTCTTCGGATTCCTCTGAGGACCAAGACTACTCCTTCTCTCCTTATGTAGATTCTGATGATGAGGACTCTATTCCCTCAGCTTCCCCTCCAGAAGATTACTCTTTTGGGGAAACTTTACACACTACCCTCACAGAAAAATGACATTCCTGGGTGCCAGCTTGGACACAATGGCCCAGAAGGCTTATCTTACACTAGACAAGCAATTACATCTGACTCAATATTTCAAAACAATGGCAACAAAGACCCAATTAACTGCAAGAATAATTCTGCAGGCTTTGGGCTTCATGGCATCTTGCATTCTGATAATACCATTTGCAAAACTGTACATGAGGAAATTACAGTGGTACCTAAAGAGCGTATGGTCTCAACACAGCCACAGCTTGGACACAGTGATATCTCTCATTCTCTGCCTTCAACAGGAATTTCTATGGTGGGCACAGGCATGTCACCTCAACAAGGGTCAGCCTTTCACCTTGCCTCCACCCGGGCAAATAATCACAACAGATGCTTCAGACTATGCCTGGGGGGGGCACACATGGCAGGGCAATGCATTCAAGGCCTATGGACTGCAGAACAAAGAAAACTGCACATAAACCAAAAGGAGATGCTAGCTGTACAGAAAGCTCTGACAGCCTTCAAGGATCTACTACAGCCTGGACAACTTGCAGTAAAGACGGACAACACCACAGTAATGTGGTACATAAACAAGGGGGCACACATTCCTACCCTCTTTGCAGGCAAGCAATAATCTTATGGAACACAGCTCTGGCCTACCAAGTCCAGTTACAAGCTCAATTCCTGCCAGGACAGAAAAACACATTGGCAGATGACCTAAGCAGAAACATCAAAGATCCCCACGAGTGGAAGCTAGACCCACAAATATTTGCAATGATAACTAAATGATGGGGCCTTCCAAATATAGACCTGATGTTCATTGTGCATACAGCTGCAGTCATAACAGATGGGTTCTCCTGCCGTCAGGCGGGTCCTCGGTAGGCCAAATTCCAAAGTCTAGGTCCGACGTCGGTTGTCGTCGCTTCTTCCCTGACGTCAGAGCGACAGGGGTATAAAGGAACCAGCCAACGCCATTTTCTTAAGTCTTTCTTGCCACGCGGTGCCCGAAGCAGAATCAGATCGCAAGTGCCGGTCGGCCAGCTCCTGAGATTACGAAAATTTGGAAACCGAAGCCTTCTTAAAAGCTAAGTACCCCATTGGGGAAACATTTCTTGCCTCAGACCGATGTCAGACAAAGTTAATAATTGTATTTCTTGTGGGAAGCAAATACCGCATAAGGATTTCCATTCCTTCTGTATTCCTTGTTTAGGCCCAGACCACGACGTCTCGGTCTGTCGCTTTTGTGCTACATTCAACAAATGCACTATTAAGCATCGGGCGGAGTGCGCCCAGCATTATTTTGGGAAAGCATTTAACTTTACTATGTCGTCGGATACTCCGACTCCGGTTTTGTCTAAAAAAATGCAAAGACAAGGACCGACACTCTAGGTCCGCAGCCTCTACCGACACCACGCCAAAGCCGACTACACGTGGTCCGGTTCTCAGCGAGGCGCCTACGCAGCCCCTGATTACCGACGACACATCTTTGACGGTGTCTCCTGTGCCCGAGGTCGCAGGCTCCTCGGCCCACACCCCGACTACAGATACCGAAGCCACTCTTGGCGTTGAAACACAGAATGTGGACAGGTCCACCTCCACTCAAGGTGTCTTCAGACCTTCCTCTTCTTTCTCCATCAAGGCTTTCACCAAGTCTAAAGCAACCATGCACTCTAAGAGACCAGCTACACAGGGCCCATCTCCAGGCTCCATGCCTAAGAAACAGATGCTTAAAATGGCTGAGGATTTAATTACTCTAATCCGAGGTTCTCAGCCCCCACCAGACAAAAGGCCCAGAGTGGAGGAAGATTCCCCCTCCTCTGTTCAGGGCTCCATTATTTCAGAACACTCTGATGATCAGGAACAGTCGTACTCCCCTTTTGAAGACTCTGATGCGGAGGAGTCTATCCCTTCTGTTTCCCCCCCTGAGGATTATTCATTTGGGGAAACTTTGCATACCTTAAGGGAACACTTCCACTGGGAAGGCCAGGATTATTCAGATTCCAAGAAAAGGCTCAGGGAATTTCTCTCGTTACCCCAGCACAGGCCTCTGGCTATACCTCCTGTCTTAGACATCCTAGATGATGTTTACTCGGAGGCCTGCCTTAACCCGGACTCTCTACCTCCAGCTCCAGTTAAGCCTGACAGGTACTACAGGGTTCCTGACTCGCACCAATTTCTATACAAAAGCCATGCTGCTGACCTAGAAACCATCTCACAGGGCCCCAAGGGAGTTAAGGCTTCCATTGCCAAAAATCCATTGCCTTCCGAGAGAGATTCTAGATCCTTAGAAAGGTGGGGAAAAAAGGTATATACCTCGGCTACCTTATCCATGAGGGCCTTAAACTGTCAGTTTCATATGCTAAAATACCAACAGTTTTTGTTATCGCAATTGAAAAGTAAAATGTCACAACCTGAACAACCAGACTTGAAGGAGTTGCAGGATTTGATGCATAGTGCAGAACAAGTGGGTAAGCATACCTTACAATGTGTTTTTGATGCTCTAGAGGCCTCATGTAGAGCTGCTGTTACAGGCTCAGTCATACGTAGGCATGCTTGGCTCAAGGAACAAGCCTTGCCTGATCATGTCAAAGCTAAATTACTAGACGCCCCTCTTCAAAAGGATGTACTATTTGGTGCTAATGCTGAGGAAGTATTATGGAAAATGGAGGGAAAGGCTAAATCAATGCAAACTGTGAAAGAATTTCGGCAGGTTCAACCCCCACGTTTTAGTAGAAATTGGCCTTCCAAAAACCGGTCCTTTCCTGCCACAGACAGACCCCAAAGAGGCAGATACAGGCGCCCGAGGGGCAGAGGACAATCACAAGGATCGTATAGAGGTAGACAATGGCAAGCTCCTACACAAAGAGGTGGTGAGGACAACTCGCAATCTTTCAGAAAGCAAACCCAATGACTTTCCCCTTTGTGTGCCAACCAGGTCTCAAATGGCAGCCCCCTTAGGAGGAAAGCTGGCATTATTCTCAAAAAATTGGCATGTTGTCGCAAAGGACAAATGGATCCTGGACATTATAAACAGAGGCTACAAATACCATTTTCATACCCTTCCAAAAATGAGAGGCATGCCAAACCTGCCACATAATCAAAGGGCAGAGGCACAAAGGCAAATTTCAGATCTCATAAACATGAAAGCTATTCAAGAGGTACCTACACACGAACAAGGTCAAGGTTTTTATTCCAGGCTATTTCTGGTGCCAAGGAAGGGAAAAGATTGGAGACCTATTTTGGATCTATCCATCCTAAACACATTTCTACTCGTACCAAAATTCAAGATGCTCACTCTACAGCAACTTCTTCCCATGCTGGGCAAGGAGTCTTTGCTGGTAACATTGGACCTCAAGGAGGCATACCTGCATGTCCCAATCAGACAAAATTGCAGAAGGTACCTCAGATTTCTTGCAGGTTCAACCCATTATCAATTCTCTGCATTGCCCTTTGGCTTATCTACTGCGCCCAGAGTATTCACGAAATGCCTGGCATCAGTAATTGCCTACTGCAGACTTCAAGGGATACAAATATACCTCTATTTGGACGACTGCCTGATCCAAGCAGACAGCAAGCACATTCTTCTGAAACATCTGGCTTATGTAATAATGTTATTGAACTCTCTGGGATACACAGTCAACAAAAAGAAATCAAGGCTAATACCCTCTCTGAAGATAATTTTCCTGGGTGCCAATTTGGACACAAACACCCAGATGGCCTACCTCACGCCAGAGAAGCAGGGCAACTAATTCAATACTTCAGAACACTAGCAAATTGCACCAGGCTGACTGCAAGGAAAATCCTGCAGGCTCTGGGATTCATGGCATCTTGCATCTTGCTAATCCCATGTGCAAAGCTGCATATGAGAAAACTACAATGGTACCTGAAAAACATATGGTCTCAACACAGCCACAGTTTGGAAACAATAATACCACTAATTCCATGTCTGCAAAAGGAATTTCTGTGGTGGGCTCAAGCATGTCAAACAAACACAGGTCTTCCATTCAGCAAGCCTCAAGCAAATCAAGTCATCACAACAGACGCCTCGGACTATGCTTGGGGGGCGCACATGACAGACCGGTGCATTCAGGGCAAATGGTCCCAAAAAGAAAAGCACCTTCACATCAATCAAAAAGAAATGCTAGCAGTAATAAATGCTATTATAGCTTTCAAGGACCTTCTACAACCAGGTCAACTATTGATAAGAACGGACAACACCACAGTTATGTGGTACATAAACAAACAGGGAGGAACACATTCTTACCCCCTATGCAGACTGGCCATGTCACTTTGGAACATGGCCATGGACTTACAAATGGAACTACAAGCACAGTACTTGCCAGGCAAGGAAAACGTGCTGGCAGACAACCTAAGCAGGAATATGACAGATCCACACTAATGGAAATTGCATCCAAAAGTTTTTACAGAAATAATCCAAGAATGGGGAAGGCCAGACATAGATCTCTTTGCCTCCCACAAGAATCATCAATTGACAAAATTCTGCTCAAGGATCCTCCATCCAAAGTCCTGGAGAGTGGACGCTCTTTCCTTCTGTTGGACATCAATGACAGTTTATGCCTTCCCTCCTCTTCCTCTGCTGCCCAAAGTTCTGTTAAAGACCAAAGCAGACAGACCAAAGATGATCCTTATTGCTCCGGACTGGCCAAGGCAACACTGGTACCCACTCCTGAGGAGCCTGACGCATTCCCCACCATGGACCCTGCCTCTAATGCCTCTTCTTCTGACTCAGCACAGTTTCAAAACTCTTCACAGCCAGCTAAAAACACTCAATCTAGCCGCATGGAAGATTCCTTAGCATCACAACAGGCCCTACTCTCCAAGGAGGTGCAGGATGTCATTTTGGAGGCCAGAAGGTCATCAACTAGAAAAGCTTACTTCGCAAAATGTAAACATTTTTGTGTCTGGAATGAGAAAAAGGGCCAGGATCCTGGAAAACTGAATTTACCTCAAATACTACAACATTTGGCTGAACTGCTAAGCAGTGGGCTTTCTTTCTCCTCCATCAAAATCCATGCATCAGCCATTTCTGCAGAATACAACACTGATCCACCTTTATTCTCTCACCCTCTCCTAAGGCAGTTCCTCAGAGGGGCTAAGAATTTAAGGCCTCCAAGAAAACAACCAATACCTGCTTGGGATCTTAATTTCATTCTGGAAAAACTGACCTTGCCTCCCTTTGAGCCAGCTGCCTCATCAGATTTGCAATATTTGTCCTGGAAAACAGCTTTCCTTCTGGCTATCACCTCAGCTCGTAGAGTTTCAGAACTACAGGCTCTCATGGCCGTCCAACCTTTTATCATCTTCCATCAGGACAGAGTTTCCTTATGAACCAACCCGTCCTTTATGCCTAAAGTGGTATCCAGGGTAGCTTTAAATCAGGCCATACAATTACCTACTTTTTATCCTAATCCTCAAAACAAAGGGGAGAGATTACTACATTCCTTGGACATCCACAGACAACTGCGTTATTATTTGGACAGAACAAAGCCTTTCAGAAAATCAGAACAGCTCTTTGTGGCCTATGCGGTAGGAGCTCAAGGGAAGCCCATTTCCAAACAGACAATCTCAAAATGGATAGCCCACTGCATACACTTTTGCTATTCCTTTCATGGCAAAACTGTTCCTACAGGCATTCGAACTCATTCCACCAGGGCCACAGCCACCTCTGCAGCATTCCTCAGAGGAGTTCCTACCAAGGACATTTTGGAAGCAGCCACTTTGGAGTTCTGTGCATACCTTCTCCATGCACTACAACCTACCATTATACTCAAAATCTAGAGCAGGCTTTGCCACTGCAGTTTTGCAGGGCATTTTGGCTCCTCCTAGTTCCACCTAGTGCCTACCACCCCTTTCTTAGCTTTGGGATTCTACCCATCTATTATGACTGCAGCTGTATGCACGATGAACATAGTACAGTTTTGTACCTACCATAAATGTAGATGTTCGAGTGCTAATACAGCTGCAGTCCAGGTTTCCCTCCCTCCTTCCCCTCTTGGGACAGGCCTATAGGCTAACACATCCTCTTGCAACCTGACTGGGGTGTTCATTTATGACGTATTTGCTTGCAACTACTGTATTTGGATTATATTGCACTGCATTATCACACAAATTTATGTATTGCCTTCCTTCTGGGGGCACCTGACATCTGGGGCAAGAAAAACTGAAGAAAATGGCGTCTGCTGGTTCCTTTATACCCCTGTCGCTCTGACGTCAGGGAAGAAGCGGCGACAACTGACGCCAGACCTAGACTTTGGAATTCGGCCGACCGAGGACCCGCCTGACGGCAGGAGAACCCATCTGTTATGACTGCAGCTGTATTAGCACTCTAACATCTACATTTATGGTAGATACAAAACTGTACTTTTGCCAGTCCTCAAAACTACCAGCTGACAAAATTTTGTAAAAGGCATTCCACCATCAAGCTTGGAAAGTGGATGCTCTCTCCTTCAGTTGGAAAAACCTGACAGTATATGCCTTTCCTCCATTACCTCTTCTCGCAAAGGTTCTTTTGAAGGTCAAAAAGGAGAAACCTCGAATGATTTTTATAGCCCCAGACTGGCCACGCCAGCCCTGGTACCTGCTATTGAAGAATATGGCTCACAGCCCACCATGGATATTGCCTCAAATACCTCATTTGCTCACGCAGCAAGACAAGCAGATTCTACACAGCCAGATAAAAACCTTAAACCTGGCTGCATGGCAAATCAATTAAGCATCCAACCAGCCCCTCTTTCACAAGCAGTGCTGGATGTTATTCTAGAAGCCAGGAGGCCAAGCACCAGGAAGGCTTACTCGGACAAATGGAATAGGTTTTCTGCTTGGAACCAAGCTAAAGGCCAAGACACAACTCAGCCTCATATGCCTCACATTCTGCAGTATTTAGCTGAGATATTGCATAAAGGACTTTCCATGCTTCAGCTATTTCAGCTCACTACGACACAAATCCACTTTTATTTTCAAATCCTCTCCTAAGGCAGTTCCTCAGAAGGGCGAAAAACATTAGACCACCTAGAAGAGCTCCTACACCAACATGGGACCTCAACTTTGTTCTGGAAAAACTAACGCTACCTCCCTTTGAACCAGCTTTTTCTGCAGACCTTCAATTCCTATCTTGGAAGACTGCCCTGCTCCTGGCAATAACTTCTGCTAGGAGAGTTTCATAATTGCAGGCACTTATGGCAGTGGAACCTTTCCTCATTTTTTTCATCAAGACAGAGTTTCTCTACGAACTAATCCTTCCTTCATGCCTAAGGTGGTTTCCAGTGTAGCTCTAAATCAAACCATCCACCTACCCACTTTCTACCCCAATCCCCAGAACAAAGGTGAGAGACTCCTGCATTCCTTGGACATTCACAGGCAGCTTCGTTACTACTTGGATAAAACTAAGGCTTTCAGAAAAACTGACCAGCTCTTTGTTTCCTATGCTACAGCCTCTCAAGGGAAGGCCATATCCAAGCAAACCATTTCTAAATGGATAGGCCATTGCATCCGATTCTGCTATACCCATAATGGGAAACCAGTTCCTCCTACCATTAGATCCCACTCTACCAGGGCAACAGCTACTTCTACAGCCTTTCTCAGGGGGGTTCCTACCAAGGAAATCTTATAAGCTGCAGCTTGGAGTTCAGTGCACACCTTCACCAAACACCATCACTTACCTCTTTATTCTAAGTCCAGGGCAGGCTTCGCCACTGCAGTTCTGCAGGGCCTCATTGCCTCCACTAACACTCTATGATGCCGCCACCCTACCTTAGCTTTGGGACTCAACCCAAGTGTAATGACTGCAGCAGGGTAACACGATGAACATAGTACAGTTTTGTACCTACCATAAATGTAGATGCTTGAGTGTTCACCCTGCTGCAGTCCAGGTCACCCTCCCTCCAACCCCTCTGATCTACTGACTAAACCTCTGCTATGCCTTACTGATGTATTTGCTTATAGCTGAAGGGATTTTGTGTTTGTACAGTGTGCACACCATTTGGTACTGATTTGGATCACCTTTCTGGGGGCACCTGACATCTGGGGCAAGAAAAACTGAAGAAAATGGCGTTGGTTGCAATATATGTACCCCTGGCGCACTGACGTCAGGGATGAGGTGACTGCAACCGACGTCGGACCAAGACTTTGGAAATCCGTCCGACTGCGGGACCGCCTGACGACAGGATAACCCAAGTGTAATGACAGTAGCAGGGTGAACACTCTAACATCTACATTTATGGTAGATACAAAACTATACTTTTTGGATAGCCATAAGAGGTGTACCGTGAGTTACTGCAAATGGGCTCTCCTAAACCTGCTGCTATTCCTCTTATCTTGCCTGCTTTATTGGATGTTTTTTCCAGTGCCTCTACAGTGCTGGATTCTCTGCCCCCTGCTCCCAAGAAGTCTTGAGTTTTATAGGGTGCCTGAGGATTGTTCCTTTTTGTTTAAATGTCCTGCTGCTGATCCCTCTGTTGTCTGTAGCCTCTGATAAGCCGTCTCAGTTGCTTCCTTCATCCAAGTTGCTGCCTTCTGATAAGGACAGTAGAACCATAGGCTGGGAAAGAAGGTTTATACTTTGGCTACCCTAGCTTTTTAAGGCCATTAATTATCAGACCCATATCTCTAGGTATGTCTTGGCTCTTCTTTCTCGGGCTTGTCAGATTCTTTCTGATCTTCCAGACTCTGAGGGTAAATCTTCTGGTGTTTCCTTGGTTGGGACTTCCTCTCAGGTATTTCGTTATTCTATCAAATGTAGTTATGATGCAGCAGATGCCCCTTCTAGAGCTGCTGCTTCTGGTTTAGTTCTGAGGAGATATTCATGGCTTCGGCTTCAACCTTTGCACGATGATATTAAGGCTAAGTTGATAGATGCTCCTCTGGATAATACTCTCGTTTGTTGAAGCAGCTGCTAGCTTATTTAAGTCTCTTCAGGACAAGAGGAAGGCTTGATAGGAGCTTACGCATGTCTTTGTTTCTCCTGTGGCTACATTTCAGCAAAACTACCCTTCTAAGCCAGCCTTTGTTCGTAGGCAATCTTGCCCTCCTTCTAAAGGTAAAAAGGGTAGTAAACGGACTCCTCCTGCTAAGACCACTCAGACTGCAGGGATTCTTAAGCTTTCCTTTCCTGACAAACCAGGCGCTGTCTGACTAACCACCTATTCCCAGCCACATTCCTCTTTCTCTTTGGCTCCAAATCACCCAGGATTCTTGGGTTCTGTCAATCATTTGGCAAGGGTACTTCATTGTCTGGATTTCCTACCATTTTTTATGGGCATTCTTCAGCCTCTTCAGGAACAACTTCCTTTTTTTCCCCAGAGGTTCTTGGAGATCTCTTGTCTCAGGGTACTATTCAAGAGGTGCCTGTGTCCCAAAGGGGGAAAGGGTTTTAATCTAGAATGTTTCTAGTGCCCAGAAAAGAAGGTACTTGGAGACCTATTCTAGCCCTCTCCCATCTAAACACCTTTCTGAAGGTGCCTTCCTTTTAGCTGTTGTCCCTTCAGTCCCTTTTTCCTCAGTTGCTCCTTCAGGCCTTTCTGGTGTCGCTGGACCTCAAGGATGCTTGTCCCCATATTCCGATCCATCCTCTTTTCAGGAGATTTTTTCATTTCCCTGCTTCCTGGTATTTTCAGTTCTGTGCTTTGCCTTTTGGTTTTTCTACTGACCCAAGGGTTTTCACCAAATGCCTCGCTCCTGTGATTGCCTTTGTTTGGATGACTTGCTGATTCAGGCATCTTCTCCAGGGGTCCTGTTGCAAAATCTTTATTTTACCAATGTCCTTCAAGAATGCAACTGCAGTCATAACATATGGATTGTCCTGCCTCAGGCAGCCCTCGGTCGGCCGGATTCCAAAGTCTGGGTCCGACGTCGGCTGATGTCGCATTTCTCTCTGACGTCAGAGCGGCAGGAGTACATAAGCATCAGCCGACGCCATCTTCTTCCGTCTTTCGTGCCGCGCGGTGCCCGAAGCAGAAGCAGTTCACAAGTGCCGGTCGGTCAGCTCCTGTATTCTTCGATCCGAAGTCATCAAAAAAGCTAAGTACCCCGTTGGGGACCTTTTCTTGCCTCAGCCGATGTCAGAAATTACTGAAAAAGTAAATAATTGTTTGTCTTGTGGTAAACAAATACCTCATAAGGATTTCCATTCTTACTGCCTTCCTTGCCTTGGCCCAGACCATGACGTCTCGGCCTGTGCCGCCTGTGCTCGCTTCAATAAGCGCACTCTCAGGTGCCGGGCGGAGTTCGCTGAAGACTTTTTCGGCGAAAAATTCGATTATACTATGCCGTCGGAATTACCGACATCAGACTCCTAAAAAACGAAAAGACCGAGACTGACATCCTCGGCCCGCATCTTCCACCGACACCACGCCAAAACCTACTGCGAGTGCCCCGGTTCCCTCTGAGGCGGTTATTTCACCGCTCCAAACCGAAGACACTGCATTACCGATACCTCCCGATACCGGAGACCACACCGACGCCAGTTATTGATTTTCCTCCGGATACTGAAACCGAGGAAATGCCCGAGACCATTGCTGTGGATAAGGTCACTCCTGCACGTGGAGCTGCTAGGCCTCCCATGTCTTTTAAGGCCTACACACGTGCTAAGGCAGCCAGCAAGACCAAGCACCTTACTGCTAAAGCCTTACCTCAGCCTACTCCTGAAACACAAATCATGACTATGGCAGCAGACTTAATCTCCATGATCAGAGGTTCCCAGGCCCACCCTGAGAGAGGATCCCAGCCTCCTCCTGATAAGAGGCCCAGGGTTGAGCCCACTGACCCTCTCCCTTCAGATGAAGATTCTGAGGACTCTGTTCCCTCTGAAAGCCAGGAAGAGCCCTTCCAGACCTATGAGGACTCAGATGCAGAGGACTCCATCCCCTCGGCCTCCCCTCCTGAGGATATTTCTTTTGGGGAAGTTCTGCATTCCATGAGGGAACATTTTAAGTGGCAAGGCCAGCAATATTCTGATTCCAGAAAGCGCCTTCGAACCTTCCTTAAAAAGCCCCAACACAGGCCCTTAGCTATTCCTCCTGTGCTTGATGTTTTGGATGATCTATACTCTGACTCCAGTGTTACCCCTGATACTCTCCCTCCTGCTCCTGCCAAGCCGGACAGATACTATAGAGTCCCAGAAACACATTCTCATTTCTTTAGGGCCCATGCTGTTGATTTAGAAACTATTTCACAGGGACCGAAAGGGGTTTCAGCTACCACCTCCAAAAATCCTTTGCCTTCCAACAGGGAAGCTAGGTCATTAGAAAGATGGGGGAAGAAGGTTTATACCTCCACTACTTTATCTATGAGAGCTCTCAATTGTCTCTTTCATATGTTTCAATATCAGGATTACCTGTTAGATGATTTACAGAAAACTTTGGCCTCTCCTGAACCTTTAGATAGGAAGTCTTTGCAGGAGGCTGTACATAACTCTCAGCAAGTTAGCAATCACTTTCTTCAGTGTGGATATGATGCATTGGAAGCTTCATGTAGGGCAGCTATGACAGGGGCGGTCATTCATAGACATGCATGGTTAAAAGAACAACCTCTACCAGATCATGTTAAGGCAAAACTTCTTGATGCACCCTTGGAAAAGAACAAGCTTTTTGGTGCTAATGCTAAAGATGTATTAAAGAACATTGAGGAAAAAGCCAAGTCAGTTCAGACAGTCAAAGATTTCCTCCAGGTTCAGCCACCCAGATTCAGCAGGAATTGGCCTTCAAAAAACTGGTCCTTTCCTAATCCTGAAAGATTTCAAAGGGGCAAAAACAGGCGTGGCCGAGGAAGAGGACAATACAGAGGTTCCTACAGGGGACGACAATGGCAACCAGCAAACCAAAGAGGTGACACAGGGGCTTCTCCTGCCCCACAGGGACAATCCCAATGACTTTCCTCTTTTTCCGCTGACCAAAGCGCAAACAGAAGCTCCCTTGGGTGGAAAATTATCTCTGTTTTCAGACAATTGGCACAGATTGACAAAGGACAAATGGATTTTGGACATTATAGACCAAGGCTACAGGTTCCATTTTCATACCTTACCAAGGAAACAAGGCATGCCAAACCTACCACAAAACCACAAAAACCCC
>NC_056727.1:689413839-689446339 GCF_019279795.1 Protopterus annectens
TTAAAAAAATAAAAAGGGTTTAAAAGGGGAAAAACCTTTTGGAAAAAAAAACCCTAACATTTTTCACACTATTGCATTGTTTTTTTTGGCTCTGAATTCCTCCTGTGTATGCTGTAACTTTTCCTTTTTTGTGTACTCTGATATCATTTCCCCAATTGTGATTTGTTTGGATATGGCTGGTTGCATTTGTGGATTGCTTACATCTTTGCTTCAAATCTAAGTTTTAAGTTTGATAATAAATGCAATGATTTTGATATGTATCTACACACAGCGACATCCTACTACAGCAGATAGTGGAATTCCTTGAAGTCCCCTTGGGACAAATGAAATCTTAAATCTTGATAGAGGTAGGTAGAAAGTCGCAGCAAACCTGTAGGACATGAATATGAAATCTGCTGCTATAATTTAGGCAGTCTAATAGCATAATGCCCTTGACAACGATTTATTAGCTTGTAGATTTTATTTGTATGACTGACTAAGAATGCCATAGATCACTGAAAGATGGAAAGCTGTCATACTTGTATAATTCTTTTTTTTCAGTGGGCCACAGTAACATTACATCTTCCCCATCATGTACTCAAGTGCGTTACCTGTGCGATTGTGAATGAACTGAAGAAGATGAATCATAACATTGCTGCTCTGCCTGTAGCTTCCTCAATAATGGATAGGTTATCCTACCTCTTACCAAGTGCGAGGCCAGAGCTTGGAGTAGGTCCTGGCAGGTCTGTAGATAGGTGAGTATCTGCAGTTTTGTTGTTTGTTTTTGCTGAGTTGTTTGATAGCCATATTGCTTTTCTCAGTGACAGTGTTTGAGTCTGGGTCTTTCTGTGAGGTTTATCCAATGTCTGTTTTTGTCTAATTCATAATTTGGGTTGTTAGATTTGACCTTTACGCCTGCTTCTAAAGCTGTCACCCTGAGGCTCTGACTGCACCCCAACCCATTATTCTCTCTCTACTAAGCTGTCTCAGCTCTTATTTGCTGCCAGAAACTTCCAGATGTGTGTCTGAAAGCTCTCCTCTTCACAGTCATTGTAAGTGTTTTTTTTTTTTTTGCTTTTCTTTGTCAAAATTATAACTGTTTTAGGTTTCTCCCTATTCCCTTTTAGAATATTCGCATACTTTGGTCTATAGAAGTGATTTTTCATTAGTTTATTTTTTCTTTATAGAGAGATTTTCATAGAAGTAATATAGTAGCGTGTTTTTAGTGTTTGGATAGTTGTTAAAGATATCTTAGCTGTTAGGACTTTTCTGTGTTTTTCACGAGAGTCGTATGTAGTTGGTAACAGCAACAATTATTTTTTTTTCTAAATTGGCAACATCACATCAACAATTTCATCTTTATTCTCACTGATGTGTCGGATGCGATGCATCGGATCCATCTTGGCCATTTTTACAGCTTGAGGTCTTCAGAAAAGCCTGAGGCCATCCTTTTATACCCGTAATACAACCCCCTAGCTTCCTCAGATCTCTTTTGCTGCTCTGTGAAAGAGGTTCTACATAGCAAAGCTCTGGGCTAAGTGTCTCTATGTTCTACTTTATCTCTATTATAGTACTTCTTTATTGCACCATAGTTTCTCCTATTATAATTTTTTTTATTTATAGTTACCCTTTAGATTGAGTAAAGTATAGTTTTACTGTTTGTACAATTTACTTCAGTTGTTAGCTTTGTTTAAGTGGAGGACTTATAACTAATTTCTGTTTTAGTTGGAGGACATTTTTTCTTACTCACCCCTTTCTTTTTCCCTTTTCCCCTTCGTCCATTTAAGTTAGAGGACGATTAGATATTAAAAATGTTTTTTCCTATCTATCTTCTTTCCTTTCTGTCTTCTTTCCTGTTTAGGCATTGTCTGGTATAAGTGTGTATGTGACTGTCTCAAAAAGAAGGGAAGCCTCTTTGCTTTAAAAAGTGTGCGCAATGAGGGAAGAAGATGCCCCTCAGCGATTCGCACACTTTGTTTTTATTGCTTGGGGTCTCTTCACTTACAAGAGTCCTGTTTAGTTTGTCCTGGATTCAACCAAAGTGCTCTGATGTGAGCGCAAGAACAAGCTTAATTTGAAGGGTTTGTTAAAAAAAACTTTTTCTGAGACTGTAACTTCAGTCTCTTCTTCACCCAAATCAGAAAATCTTTAAAACCTTTTTCACCTCCAAAATCATCGTCGGAGCTGAAACAGAGGGCTTCTAAGCCATTGGCTGTGACTGAACCCATGGAGTAGACAACTCAAATTGCATCGAAGACTCTCTGGGAGCAATCAGAACCTTCAGCTCCAAAATCTTCATCTGAATCTTTGGATGTGAAGACTAATTTGCCCATGGAATTTAGGTATTGGAGCAGATGTCCTTCTTAGGAGCTGGTCCTATCTCTGCTCCTTCACCCTTCTTAACAAGGTCTAGATTTCCAGCCCTCTCTACCTGGTAGACCAGGAGTCTGTCTGACAGAGATGTGGATATGGTGGTCAAAGGCTTGTGAAGACACTGGTCTTGGCCAAATTATTATTGGATCCGAACTCACAGATATCATATCCGACAGTCTGCCCCTTCAGCACTGTCTCCTCCTCTGATCCATCCCTCTGTTTCAGAGCCGAAAGATTCCATCATCTATCTGGTGGTGTGTATCAGATCCGATGCATGTAGCTTCCTCCGATCCTACAACTGCTCAGAGTGTTTCTGCTCCATTGGAAAAGGGAACCTCAGGGAGCCGACACTCTCCAGTCAGGTCTGTGGAGCTGGTTTGGATATCTCCGGATCCAACCCTGTCTCTGGGGACTTTAGCATGGGTGAGTTCGGCTCCTAACTCTGCTTCAGAGCTTCCATCTTCTTCTCCAGAGGTTTTTTTGGCTCCAACAATTAGATTGTCTGATCCGGGGAGTTCTTTGGAGTGGGGGCGGACTGACTTTGAAGTTATGAGGAGGATTTTGACTACTTCCCAGTCTCAGACACAGTCCTCCTCGGTTCTTTCTCCCAGCTCTGCGCAGGTGTTTGACCTCTCGTGTAACCCTTCCACAGAATCACAGAGACCCTAGGCCTAAGGATGTCCAACAGGGACCCCACCCTCTTCTGAAACCTCTCCAGAATACCTCACTGAGGAGGTCTCT
This sequence comes from Protopterus annectens, assembly GCF_019279795.1. Classification (NCBI taxonomy): domain Eukaryota; kingdom Metazoa; phylum Chordata; order Ceratodontiformes; family Protopteridae; genus Protopterus; species Protopterus annectens. The sequence goes on from NC_056727.1 coordinate 689,416,933, forward strand.
CGGATGAGGTCCTGAAAGAGGAAGCATCTTGACTCTCTGGAGGAGTGCATCATGTCTAACACCGATTTAGAGGACTCAGAAGAGTCCCCACGGTCGCTTCCTGAAGTTGTCTCCTTTGGAGACGTGCTGGAAATTTTGAAGCAGAGAGGTGACTGGCAGTCTACAACCCATTTGGCCGTGGAATCGGTGTACCTGAAGGCCTTTGGGTCTCACCCTTCAACCTCTTGGGTGACTCCTCTTTCTGATGCGCTTATCGAGTTAATCTCTCGGAATACTTGTGAGACCCTAGACTTTATAGAAGCTATTCCTGGGAGGCTGAATAAATACATTACAGTTCTAAGAGAAGTCTTTTCCTGACAAAAGCTGTAGTATTTGATCCCGTGGTCATAGTGGCAGCCACTGAAAAGAACTGACATAGACCATTTCCTCTGTCCATCCTCCTAATAAGGATTCTAGGATCATGGATAGGTATGGGAATGCCTGTCTTTTTTTCATCAGCGATTTTCTCCTTGCGTCACTGAACTACCTTACCCACTTCACTAGAGTACGGAGGGATCTGTTAAAGGAACTCTCAGGTTCCCTCCTGGAAGCTGTAGCTGATGCGGCAGCAGATAAAGGTAACATTCAGCTTACAACCCTTAATTCTGTTGTCAACTCGGCCATGTGACTGGTGTCGTATGCAGCAGATGGAGCGAATAGAGAGGTGGGTTCGGGCATCTCTCTCAGGAGGCAGGCCTTGGTGTGCCTTTGCAATTTTGTGAAGCCCTTTGAGTCTTATTTTGTGAATGCCCCTTTTGATGGCTTCTCTTTTTTGGCCTAACGTTAGAGACTTTTACTTAGTGGTGAACAAGAGAGCAAGACTTTGTCTGCCATTGGAGTGCATTTTTGCATACATACCATACCCTTCCTTAAGGGTCAGAGAGGTAGTGGGAAAAAGTGGTTCAGAAAATGTCAAAGGCCTTTCCAAGACACACAAGGTGAAATTTCTACCAGGGCTAGAGGGGGGAACAATAATGGAATATGCCGACCTTGCAGCAGGGGAGGCCTGCAAAGTCAGGGTTCAGAGAGTCCTCCTTTGTTAGACCCTTCCAGTGCTCCTGAAGGAATGTCTGGTTGCTTGCCTCGGGAGGCAGTCGGGGGTCGATTGGCAAAACATAAATGACAAATGGGTGCAGGACATAATATCCAGAGGATATATCATTCCTTTCTCCTTTCCTGCTCCCACAAACAAATCGGTTCCAGACGTTCCACCCAGTCAAAAGGATCAAGCAACCCTAGAGATCCAAAAGTTGCTGATGAAAAGAATCATTCACGAAGTCCCTGCAGACCAGAGAGGATCTGGAACTTACTCAGGATTCATTTAGTTCCAAAGAAAACAGAGGACTGGACACCCGTATTTGACCTCAGCAATCTGAACAAGTCGGTGAAAAAGACCAAGTTCCGAATAGTGACACTGCACTGTATACTTCCATTCCCAGAAAAAGACAATTGGATGTGGTCTATAGACCTTCAGTATGCGTACTACCATATTCGAATGGAAAGGCGATCCAGATGGTTCTTGTGCATCCAGCTAGGAGCCATTCATTTCCAATTTCGAGCTCTAACTTTTGGCCTCACTACAGTCAACAGAGTATTCACCAAATGCATGGCAGTAGTGGCGCCTCACCTGACATGCTAAGGAATTCTGGGTGTTTCCATATCTGGACGATTGGCTCATAACCACCCTGACCAGGCATCTTCTGCTACAAGTCAGGAACTATATCCTTCAGCTTTGCACCTCCCTAGGTATTAAACTACGAAAAATCTGCTCTAGAGCCGTGTCAGAATTTAGTCTTCATAGGAGCAGAGATAAACCCAATTACATTGATAGCGGGAGTCTCACAAGACAGAGTAGGCAATCTCCTCCATTATGTAAGATTGCTGATCAGTAAGATGTGAGCTTCTGCAAAACTGGTTCTTCAAGTACTGGGCAGGATGGCTGCATCTATCATACTCATTCCCCCAGCTTGTCTTCATGTGAGAATACTTAAATGGTTGCTTTTCACACAATGGTCAATCATGGTACTTCCAATGTCTCACAAAATTATGTTAACAAACACCTGCAAAAAAAGATCTTCAGTGGTGGATTCACTCTCCATTAGTATCTTAAGGCCTTCTTTTCATCCCCCCTCAACCTCTGGCCACGGTGACCACAGACGCTTCCTAGGTAGGGTTGGGGGAATTATCTAGGGAAGGCAGTCCAAAGCATCTGGCAGGAACACAAGGCTCACTTGGATATAAACATCCTGGAGATGAGGGCGATGATTTTAACGTTGCAAGCCACTCTTCCTTTAGAAAAATAGCATTCCAGTCAGACAGTATGTCCGTAGTCTTGTAAATAAACCGGGGGGAACCAAATCTTACCCCATTTATCATGAAGCTCTGAGGGTCTGGCAGTGGGAATGACTTCCAACCGCTTTCTGATAGCAACGCACATCCTGGGGGAATTTCAGCTTTATTGCAGTCAAATTGAGCAGAGCCATAGTTGCCATAGTATGGCCACACGAGTGGTCCCTCAGAAAGTTACAGAAGAGATGATCTGGAAGTGGGGCTGGCCTTGCTGCAATCTCTTTGCATCACTCACCAATGCTAAATGCAGCAGCTACTTTGCCCTGATCCCTCCCACGATGGAGTCACCAGTGGATGCGGTTTGTCACAATTGGCCTCCAGGATTTCTTTTTGCCTTTCCTCCAATCCCTCTAATCCCAGGTTTTTGCAGAAAGCAAGTTTGTTGGAGACTACAGTCCTTATTGCCCCCTGTTGACCTCGTCAAATCTGGTTTCCCTTTCTTCAGCCTCATCTTTGGGACACATCATGGATTCTGGACCCTGTTGCTGACCTTCTGAATCACCCGTCTGGAATGGTTTATCCCAACCTGGACAATCTCAGACTAAAAGCTTGGCTGCTCCAGTTCTCCAGATCGCCAGGTTTCTCCTCCTTTCCTCTCCAGTCAAGCATATTTTGTTCTCTTCCCATAAAACATCTACATGAAAACTATACAGAAGCAAATGGAAGAGATTTGGTAAATGGGCTAGCAATAGTCAGTTAGATCCCTTTTCTGTGCCCTTACATTCTATTCTAGAATTTTTGGCAAAACTTTTCAGTGAAGGAGCTGCAGCAACCACTACTGGAGTTCAGTTGGTAGCAATTTCAAATTTCCATATAGGAGAAAATGGTTCTGGTTATCATGCTGCACGGACTTTGCAAGGCATTCTTAAAAGGAACTACAATAAGACCCCCATACAGGAACCCGTCACCGCCCTAGGATCTGAAATTCATTTTGTTGAACATCATCTGTCCTCCCTTTGAATCATCTACTACCTGTGAGTTGAAATAGCTCTCCTGGAAAATGCTCTTTTTAGTGGCTATTACTTTAGCTAGGAAAGTTTCTGCATTACAAGCTTTGTCTGCCAAGCCCCCATACCTAGTTTTTCATAAAGACATAGTTTCTTTATGCACTAACCCCTCATTTCTGCAAAGGTTGTCAGATACTAATCTCAACCAATGTGTACAGCTGCCAGATTTCTTCCGTAACTTCGAAAGTAAAGGAGGATATTCTTTGCATCTCCTAGATGTTCATTGTTACTGTTCTTCTTACATAGAACTTCTGAATTTAGAAAATCAGATCAGCTCTTCATTTCTTATTCTGGTATTAAAAAAGGTCAACCAGTCACAAAAGTTACCTTATCTAAATTGCTTACACTATGCATATCCTACATTTATAATTCAAAGAACAGAACCCTTCAAAATTCTGTTAAAGCTCATTCCACAAGGGCTGTAGCCACTTCTGCAGCTTTTCAAGCTAGATTACCATTAGATAACGTCTGTGCTGCAGCATCTTGGGCAAAAACCTCATACATTTATTACGTATTAAAGTGGATTTGGCCTCTAGGAGTAGAGCCTGTTTCGGTTCTATGGTTCGGAGAAATGTTCTCCCATGAGCCACCCAAGAGTCAGGTTGCTTAGGACGCGGTCCCATCAGTGAGAATAAAGGCGAGATTGACAACATCACATAAAGAAGTTATGTACTTGCCATAACATTCCATGTGTGTGTTATCCATCTCATTCTTTATTCTCACAACCCTCTGTCCATACTCCCCTGCCTATACTCCTGGGAGACAGAGAAACAGAAATTGGTTACTACAAGGTCATATGGCCTCAGAATTGATATTCATGCATATATTTTGATATATATGTTCTCTCTGTAAGTGTATTAGGGGCAAACAAGATCTGAGGAAGCTAGGGGATTGCATTATGGATAAAGATGCCTTGAACTTTGCTGAAGACCTTGAACTTAAGAAATGGCCGAGACAGATCCAATGGAGCAGATCGACCCATCAGTGAGAATAAAGGATGAGATGGGCAACACACATGGAACGTTATAAGTACATAACTTCTTTTTTCTTAGTGTCATTTTGTAATGTCAGAGGAAGCACAAGGATTTAAAAAGTGCTAAGCTTATGGATACATACTCCAGCCTGAAGACGTGCACTTTTTGTGTATACCGTTTGTCTTGCTCATTTAAAGGCTAACCATGTTATCTCTGGTTCTTTTGTGTCCAGAACAATTTGAGGCTGATAATAGAAGCTTATTTGAAAGGTTTGCTCCCCCTTCAGATGGGGTCTTCCTCCTCTAAAACCATGATCTGAAGTAGTTAACTTCATTCTTTCTGCACATATGGGTATTCGGATCCGATTTGGATCCGAGCCGGCAAAACATTTACAAGCCTCAGCTCCGAGCTCCAAGCTCCTCCCCTACCTATAATACATCACTTCCTCCTGACTAACCCCAGATCTCATTTGCCGCTCTAAGAGTTAGCATCGTGGTCTCTGAGTTCTAAGTAAAGGTGGTAAGGTTTCTCTTGTTTTTCTCTGTTCAGTACAGTTGGTGTGTGTACATGTTCCCCTTTTCCTCCCCCCTCCACGCGTGGTCGTCGTGTTTAAAAAACAAAAAAAAAAAAAAAAAAAAAAGTTTTTTTTCTGTGTAGCTTGTTGGTAGTTTTAGTTCCCGCCTATGCCCCATCCCTTGTTTTGTGTGTGTGTTTGTTTGTGTGTGTGTGTGTGTGTGTGTGTGTGTGTGTGTGTGGGCCTTAGTGTTTAGTTACTGTTCCGCCCTTCTGGCTGAACAGCCTAAAGTTCTTTTTAAAAAAATGCACAGAGTGTAGTCACAAGCTTGATGGACACACTGTGTTCTTGGTTTAGGGGTCTCCAATTTGTCAACCTCCTGCGACATTTGTGCGGGTTTTAACCCCAGGGCCTTGAAAGACCATCGGGCTAAGCTCGTGCCAAGGGTTTGTTGCCAGCTTCTGCCCTAGAGTCTGCCTCTGTCTTCGCTCCAGCCAGTGACATCTTGCAGGCAGGGACTCAACCTCCCGCTCATCCTGCGGCCTCAGATTCATCCCAGAAAGGTGGGGACGAGAGAGAGGGAGAAGCGCCACAAAGAGAGGGACAGGTCCAGGAAAAGATCCCCCGACAGGGAGTCTTTCTCCAGCCCCTCTTCTAAAGTCCCCAGGTCCCGTTCTCCTTGGCTCCGCTCTCCGCCGGAGCCGATGGAGCCCTCGGTGCCGAGGCACTCCCCTCAGATCCGACCAAGACCCGCTTCAGTCGCTTTTTCAGGGTCGACTCTGAGCGTCTCCGACCTTGACATAGACAGGCTGATGAGGAGGTTCATCCAGAATCAGATTCAGATGGGGGTCTTACCAGGTCCCTCCCCCATCGGAGAGGGTCCTTCTACAGCTCTAGTTCACCCAATCTCTCCTTCCCCGATCCGACTCGATGCTCGGGGTTCTCGGATCCGAGGCCCTTTGGAGCTGTGGGTTCGGCGCCGACGGTTCTCGTTTCCTTGACGCTGGCCATCACCTTGAGTTCCTTGGATCAGATTTCGGATCCAGGAGACTCTTGGGGCCGTGGTCAGGGAGTTGGACCCGAGGGTCGAGGTCATTCTCTTTCGGATCCCATCCTTGGTGCCCAGACTACCCTGCCTTCAGCTCCGATCCCTGCTTCGGACACGGGGAGGGCTTCATCCTTATGGGTTATGGAGGTGGGCTCTCCATCGGCATTCAGGGTAGTGGAAATGGTTCTCTCCCAGGGGTTGAGACCACAGCTCACCTACTCTGATCCTACCCAGACCTCCCTGTTTTCGGATTCTGCTCCCCTCACCCTGTTTTCGGATTCTGCTCCCCTCACCCTGTCTCAGGACAGCCCGTGCCAAAGCAACCCCAGGTTGTTCCCCTCAGGGAACCCCCGGAGGCTTACGAGTCCTCTTCAGAAAGTCCCACTGGAGAGGAGCCGCTAGAGATGCTGGTACAGGCATTGCCTTGAGGCGACATGCTTGGATCAGACTGTGTCAATTTGCGGACCCCTTTAAGGCTTCTTTTATTGACGCCCCTTTCGATATATCATCCCTCTTTGGGAAGACAGTACGCGACACGCTCACCCAGAGTGAGAAGGATGGAAAGACCTAGTCTGCCATCGGAATCCGCTTCTCTAACCCCCAGAGATCCTATTCCAGGAACCAGAAGGTGCAAAAGAAGATGTGGTTCCAGAAATCAGTCTTTCCGGGACACTCAGGACTATTCGTCCTCCAGAGGCAGAGGGGGACAAGACAGATGCCGTCCCAGAGGCAGAGGGGGTCCCAGAAACTTTGGGTCTAGGGAACCCTTTTCCGACCGGCCCACACAGCAACCTTGAGGGGTTTGCCCGACTGCTCTACTCTGGAGGCAGTCGGGGGAAGATTCTCCTTACATCCAGCGGCATGGGAGTCCATTACTACAGACCGCTGGGGGTTAAATATCATAACCAGAGGCTATTCTATCCCTTTGATATCATCCCCCATAACTCCAGCACGCCTCCCAGGTGTTCCACCCCATCACAGGTAGGCCACAGCTTTACAGGTTTCGAAACTGTTACAAAAACAAGCCATTGAACTGCCCCCCCCCCCGACTAGTCCGAATCAGGCATCTACTCCAGGTTCTTTTTAGTGCCAAAGAAAGACGGGGGACCTCAGGCCCATACTGGACCTGTCTATCCTCAACCTGTCAGTAGAGAAACAAAAATTCCAGATGGTCACTCTACAGTCCATTCTACCGTTTCTAAGAGAATGCGACTGGATGTGCTCGTTAGACCTCCAGGACGCTTACTATTGTATCAAGGTCTACAGAAGCTCCAGGAGGTTTCCGCGCTTTCAGCTAGGTCACTTTCAAGTCAGAGCCCTACCCTTTGGTCTCACCACAGCCCCCAGGGTGTTCACCAAGGTAATAGCAGTCGTAGCGGCTCACCTGAGACTACAGGGCATTCAGGTATTCCCCTACCTAGACGACTGGCTCTTCGCTGCATCCACCAAATGTCTCTTGTGCCAGGCCCTACACTACTTTCTCGGTCTGGCTCACAAGTTAGGCATCACGATCAACCTCAACAAGTCCCTCTTGGCTCCGGTTCAGGTCATAGACTTCCTCAGGGCAAGGCTGGATACTATTCAGTCAAAGATCTTTCTCACCCCAGAAAGGATAAGAAATCTCAGACTCCACGTGTCAGCTATCTCAGAGCACTCTGTAGTCACAGCAGGCGATGTTCTCAGGGCTTTGGGTTCGATGGCAGCCTCCATTTCCATTCTCCCTCTTGCACGTTTTCATATGAGAACCCTTCAGTGGAATCTAGCAGTTCAATGGTCCTGGCTAGACCTCCCGATGACTTTCCAAATCCGAATCAACTGGACATGTAGAATGTCACTCCAGTGGTGGCTTCAGTCATCAGACATACTTGTGGGGCGCAGCTTTCAAGCCCCGCTGGCCCAAGCCACGGTGACCACAGACGCCTCCTAGCTCGGGTGGGGGGGGCACTTCCTGGGAAGAACAGTCCAAGGCATGTGGTCCCTACTAGAGACCAAGCTACACATTAATGTCCTGGAGATGAGGGAATTGCTTTTAGCGTTGATAGCCTTCCATCCTGTCCTACCTCCAGGGACAGTGGCCATTCAATCAGACAACATGGCAGTAGTCTGGTATATCAACAAGCAGGGAGGGACCCGATCCTACCCTCTTTGTCGCGAGGCCATGAGAGTTTGGGAATGGGCCATATCCACCAACCGGTCTCTGATAGCAACGCATATCCCGGGACACTCCAACATTTTAGCGGACAGTCTAAGCCGGGCAATTCTCCTGCCTTACGAGTGGTCTCTAAATCCATCGGTGGCGAAGAGAATCTTCTTCGTATGGAGTCAACCTTGCTGCGACCTCTTTGCGTCTCCTTCCAACATGAAGTGCAGCAACTTTCTTCGCTCTGATCCCCCCTCCAGGGGATGTCCCAAGGGACGCTCTAGTCCATGCTTGGCCTCCCGGGTTACTTTATGCTTACCCCCCCGTTACCTCTGATACTGAAGTTCCTTCAGAAAGCTTGCCGGTTGCAGTGCAGTCATTCTCATAGCTCCCTTCTGGCCTTGCCATGTGTGATTTCCCTTCCTATGGTCTCACCTTTTGGCTCCTCCATGGACTCAAGATCCATGCCCGGATCTACTTGCTCATCCATTGGGCTTTGCCCCTGCCCAACCTGGACAGTCTCAAGCTGACGCTGGGGTTGCTCCAGTTCCCGTGATCATCAGGACTCCTGGACTTTCATCCCCTGTTGAGAACATTCTGGCAGCATCTCTCAAAGCCTCCACTAGGAAACTCTGCAGTAGCAAGTGGAGACGTTTTTCCATTTGCACCTCTCAATGCAATCAGAACCCTTTTACAGCCCCTATTCCAGTCATTTTAGATTTTTTGTCTGGTCTCTTTCAATCGGGCGCAAGTTCATCCACCATCAAGGTTCAACTGGCTGCCATCTCTAATTTCCATGTAGGCGAAAATAAGGTTGCTCTGGCCTCTGCCAAATTGTGTAAACCGTTCCTAAAGGGCACCTTTCTCTTGCGACCTCCAGTTAAACAATCAGTTCCTCCCTGGGATCTGACTTTAGTCCTTCAAGCATTGACCTCTCAGCCTTTCGAACCTGCCGGTTCAATCCCTATGAAATTCTTGTCGTGGAAGACTGCATTCCTAGTTGCCATCACCTCAGCTAAAAGGGTTTCAGAGTTACAGGCCTTATCCTCCGTGCCCCCCTATTTGATTTTTCATAAGGACAGGGTTTCGCTGCATACAAACCCCTCCTTCTTTCCCAAGGTGTCCTCAGCAGCCAGTATTAACCAATCTATAAATTTGCCAGTCTTCTTCCCAAATTTCCAAAATAAAGGCAAATATAGACTCCATTTATTGGACGTCCGTAGACAGCTTTGTTTTTACCTTCATAGGACTACCCTACCAAAAGTCGGATCAACTGTTTGTCTCATTTTCAAAACCATGTTTGGGCAAAGCAGTTTCAAAAGTGTCCTTAGCAAGGTGAATCACTCTTTGTATTGCACAAGTATACAAGGACAAGGGCTTATCTCTTCCTGGCTTACTGAAGGCTCATTCCACTAGATCAATGGCCACTTCTGCAGCTTTCTGGTCAAAAGTGCCTTTAGATGATGTCTGTGCGGCAGCCACGTTGGCCAATTCGCATACATTTATCTCTCATTATAAATTAGATTTGATCTCTAGAGGGAGAGCATCCTTTGGCTCTGCGGTGCTCCGAAATATCCTTCCATAAAGGCCTTCCAGGAATACTAGTAGCTGGGGACTCTGTCCCATATGTGCAGAAAGAATGAATTTAACTACTTCAGATAAAGAAGTTATGTACTCACCGTAACGTTTCATCTGAGTAGTTAGACTTCATTCTTCTGCACCTTCCCTCCCTCCATCCCCCTCACTATTAAGGTCTTATCCTGTTTGGATTGTGGGTTACGTTGCTAGTTAGTGACAGCAAACTCGATCTGGGGTTAGTCAGGAGGAAGTGATGTATTATAGGTAGGGGAGGAGCTTGGAGCTCGGAGTTGATGCTTGTAAAAGTTTTGCCGGCACTGATCCGAATACCTATATGTGCAGAAGAATGAAGTCTAATTACTGAGATGGAACGTTATGGTGAGTACATAACTTCTTTTTTTCTACTCCAAGGTCAGCTTCATCTGCACCTAGTATTAAGGGAGAGAAAAGGAGGGAAAAGTAGAAAGAAAAACAGAGAGAAGTAGACAAGTTGGAGAGAAAAAAAGATCTGAAGAGAAAAGACCTGAGAAAGTAAGAAAAAGTTCTCTGTAGCTGATAGATCCTTTTAGTCTAGCACCTGAAACAGAAGAATTTAGTTCCATCACTTTTTTGGGTCTGATCTCCCTCTCCTCAAGCTACATTCTCACTGAAGCTGGTGTGTCCTGTGCTCCATTCACTATTTAATTTCTCCGTCTTTTGTGTTTCTAATACCATGATGGGTATGGACCCCATTCCTAACTTGAAGTGTAATTAAAGTTCATGAGATTAGTATTGTTTCAGTCTTTGATGTTAGCCAGAACTGCTCTTCTCAGCACCTGCAATGTGCCCAGTAATTACTCCTGCAATTCGTACGGAGTTACATGTATTGGTAACATACTTAAATACAACTGTAAATTCTTTGTTCCTGCTATTACTGGAACTGTGTGGGTATTCTTCTTCCACATTGTTTTCGTTTCTGTCTGTAAATCTTGGTATTTTATGACTTTGTGTCTCTCTGTAAGTAGACACTGTAGACACTGGGTGTAGCAATTTCTGTGATCAAATGCTACTTTTGTTTTCTTTTCATGGGCCACTGTGTCTATTTTTCTTACATCTGTCTTTTGAACTGCTGGTAGTGGATGATCCCAAGGGATATAGACCTCATCATTTTGTATAATAGTTTATGGCTCATGTTTCTTAGTGTTTTTCAGCTATATCAGTATTGTAATGTTTGCACAATCACAGTGCAACAGTCTTGCCACATTATTATGCATTTCAGTATACAGTCCTTCTGGCATTAGTATGTCGAAACCAGTAACAAGATGAGTACCTGTTTCCAATTCTGTTTTACAAAACCTACATTTGTCTGTTTATCTCACATGTTCAGTGGACTTTAAATCAATGTGTACGTAGTCTACTCTCTTGGGCCACAAATATTAACCTTTTCTTTTTCGGTTTGAATTCACCTGTCTTTATCCATTCCTGTGTTGGAGCCTGATTAACATCAGGTTCTTCCAGGAGTTTTCTATACTTGTAACTATGTTTATGCATTTTCCACATTTCTTGCTTTCTCATCTGATTCTTCACCTTATATGCATGCAAATGGAAACAGACTATTCTCTGGAGTTTGTCACAGAAGGTACTGCTTTGGTTAAAGGTGGCGGGTCACCCAGATACCCCTTGAAAATGTCATATTTGATGGTGTTCTAGTTTTGATGAAGCCGAGGGGAAGTTGATCCACCGAAACCCCTTCCTTGGACAAATGTGTGTTCCTCTAAGCCTTTGGTACTGGCTCATCTGCATTCTGTGTGGTGTTACCTGTGGATGGTCTAATACATTTTGTGGCACAGTGGGCATGGAAGGAGCCTTAAGGAATGGAACCTATTCCTAAAAAGCCTGACAAAATTTTAGTGAACCCAAAGAATAAGAAACATTGGAATAAAGGACCACCAGTAGATGCCATGTTAGTAGTAGTAGCAGCAGCCATGAAAAATGAATTGTCCACTGAGAGTTCTTAGGTTCATCCCCACTCACCTTCCCCATCTTGATATCATGTCCAAACACAGAACTGTTATTGCCCCTATAACTCACAAAAAACTACTAGGTGTAGAAATTGAAAGTAACCTGAAATCTGATATTCACATAGCTCAAACCATTATGAAAGTCCACAAGAAACTAGGCATTCTATATAGAAACAGACCATTCCTAAAAACAAATACAAAAGCCACCATCACTTGCACACACCTCTTGTCATTTCTCCTGTATACCTCCCCAATTCTAATCAGTTTCTAGAAAACTGATCATAATAAACTGAATCTTGTTATACTAACAGTGCCAAGTTTGCCACCAGTGCACCACAGGGCACACCACTGTACAGCTCTTAAACAGCTGAAATGGCTAGAGCTTACTTAGTTAGTACACTTTAATCAGTTAACCTGTGCTAACAAAATACTCCACCAATCTGTTAAAACCCCTGCTCTTGAAAATCAACCATATACTACTTTACACAGCTCTCCTTTCTAGTAACAAACTATTTGTAGACATTACCAAATCTAACACCACCACTGGGGACACTCTTCTTAAATGCCATTACCAAAAGATGGAATAAACTCTCAACCACAATAACCTCCAACTCCTCTGTAATACGATTTAAAAAACTTCTAAAATCACACCTAATGGACACATGGCTCTGCTCTTGCAACTGTCCTGGATAGGCCCTACCTCAGACTTTATAACCACAGAGGAAAGCATTTAGTTATGAGACAACAGTACTAACCTTCAAATGTTTGAAAACTGATCTCCTTCTAATTCAAATTGTATATGATCATGTATAAACTGTGTGGTAAAAGTCTGGAAACCAGTGTTTTTCTCATTGTAATTGTAAATTTTCATGTATAAAGTGTGAAATAATTTGCTAACATACAGAGAGTTAAATGGCAGGAAACTAGTTTCTAATTTATCTAAACTGTGGAATACTTGTGTATAAAATGTGTTGTATGTTTTGTCATAGAAATTTGTACTGACCATCACTATGCAACTGTTACAGTATACACCCATAATGTCTTGCATCTTTGTCAATTTCTATATTGTTTGTAATTCTTACAATTGGAGCTTTTCACCCTGGGCTTCCACTGAAAAAGGATCCGTGTCCAGTTGGACTTTTATCAGTAAAGAAGTGTAAAATAAATTTAACAGGGAGTCTAGGGTGCTGGACAGATTGTAGGGCTAGACTTGTGATTCTGCAACTTTCTCACTTAGAGCTCTGAATTACCTCGCACACGACTCATTTTCAGAGAGACCTGATCAACAGGTATTCCAAATCTCTCTCTGGTGTCTTACCAGCAGATGTTCAAAAAACAGTGGACAGCCAAATGTCTACCCTACAGTCCACTTCTAACATGGCCATGCACCTTCCTTCTGTTGCAGCAGATGGCACAGCTAAGGCAGCAGATACAGCATTACCATGCATTGACATGCCCGGATGTATCTTTACAATTTTGTGGAAAACTTTAAGATGTCCTTTGTTAATGCCCCCTTTGATGGCACCATCCTTTTTGCGCTAAAAGTTAAAGAAATACTAGGAGTGAACAGGATGGTAAGACCCTGCCTGATGTGGGGATTCATTTCTTCACCCCACAAATGACCTATTGTAGGAACCAAAGGGAAGTTAAGAAGATGTGGTTCAGAAAAATTGTAGATTTATCACCTAGACACTCCTGGAGACAGACCCCACCCCCACTCCCTGCAAGGTAGAGGGGGAGCTAACTTAAATGGAGGTCACTCTAGGGGCAGAGGCGGACCAACAAATCAGGGTTGTCATGATCCTTTCACTAAGAAACACGGTAAGTGCTCCTGAAGGGTTACCCAGTTGCGGTAGTGTGGAGACGGTTGGGAGTTGCTTAACCTTGCATCCACATGCCTGGTAGAGCATTTACATAGGATTCCTGGGTGCTAAGGATAATCACCAGAGGCTATACTATTCCCTTTTTGTACCCACAAAAAAGGGAAGTTAAAGGCTACCAATGATGTTCATCGTGCATACAGCTGCAGTAATCACAGATGGGTTTTCTGCCGTCAGGCGGGTCCCCGGTTTTTCTGGAAGATAGCTGGCTTTTTGGTTGATTTACTGCGAGTCCTACAAAGTCTGCAAGGCAGAGTAACAGTTCCTGTTGTTGCACCAGCAGATCCCTGGAAGTAACAGTTAGGAGACAATTCTTTTAAGTATGGGAAGACTTTGATCCATTCCAGTCAGAGATGAGCTGTTACCACTGCCATAATCTTCATGAACACCCATGGGGGGCTGTGGTGAGACCGAAGGGCAGTGCACCAATCTGAAAGTGACTGGCTCCCAGCTGGAAATGGAGAAATCTACTGGACTGCCCCTGGTTATTTATAGGATAGTATGCATCATGGAGATCTACAGGGCACACTGAATCATCCTTACCAAGCAGAGGTAAAATGGACTATACTGTGACCATCTAGAACTTTGTCTGTTTCTCTGAACTGCCCGAGATGGCTGAGGTCCAAAATTGGACTCAGGTCACCTGTTTTTTTTCAGGACTAAAAAGAACCTGGAATAGACTCTAGATCCGAACTGGTCTGGGGTGGACCTGTTAGATGACTTATTTTTTCTGGCAACTTTAAATACTCTTGTTACTGCAGATTCCAACTGACTGGGTAGAAAGTACAGTTTTGCACCTACCATAAATGTAGATGTTCGAGTGCTAATACAGCTGCAGTAATCACAGATGGGTTTTCTGCCGTCAGGCAGGTCCCCGGTCGGCCGAATTCCAAAGTCTAGGTCCAGCATCGGTTGTTGTCGCTTTCTCTCCTGACGTCAGTGAGGCAGGGGTATATAAGACACAGCCGACGCCATTTTCTCCAGTCTTTTTTGCCGCGCGGTGTCCGAAGCAGAAGCAGTTCGCAAGTGCCGGTCGGCCAGCTCCTGAATTTACGAAAAATTGGAAACTGAAGTCTTCTTTAAAGCTAAGTACCCCGTTGGGGAAACTTTTCTTGCCTCAGACCGATGTCAGAAAAAGTTAACAATTGTATTTCTTGTGGGAAGCAAATACCGCATAAGGATTTCCATTCCCTCTGCATACCTTGTTTAGGCCCAGACCACGACGTCTCGGGCTGTCGCTTTTGCACTACTTTCAATCAACGCACTATTAAGCGTCAGGCAGAGTTCACCCAACACCTTTTTGGTAAAGCCTTTGATTATAAAATGTCGTCGGAGACTCCGACTACCGTTTTGTCCAAAAAACGAAAGGACAAGGACCTACACGCGAGGTCCGCGGTCTCCACCGACACCACGCCAAAACCGGCTACACGTGGTCTGGTTCTCAGTGAGACGCCTATGCAGTCCCTGACTGCTGACGACACTTCTTTGGCGGTGTCTTCTGTAACCGAGACCGCAGGTACCTCGGCCCATACCCAGACTACAACCACCGAAGCCACTGTGAGCGTTGAGCCTCCTAATGTGGACAGGTCCACTTCCACCCATGGTGTCTTTAGTCCCTCATCTTCCTTTTCCATTAAGGCCTTTACTAAGTCCAAATCAGCCAGGCATCCCAAGAGGCCTGTTGCACAGGGCCCATCTCCAGGCCCCATGCCTAAAAAGCAGATGCTTAAAATGGCTGAGGATTTAATTACTCTTATCAGGGGTTCCCATCCCCCTCCAGACAAGAGACCCAGAGTGGAGGAAGATTCTCCCTCTTCTTATCAGGGCTCCATTTTTTCAGAACATTCTGATGTAGAGGAGAACACTCTTACTCCCCTTTTGAAGACTCTGATGCAGAGCATTCCATTCCTTCTGTATCTTCTCCAGAGGATTTTTCTTTTGGGGAAACCTTGCACACCTTGAGGGAACACTTCCATTGGGAAGGCCAAGACTTTTCTGATTCCAAGAAAAGACTTAGGGAATTTTTTTTGTTACGTCAACACAGACCTCTGGCGATACCTCCTGTCTTGGACATACTTGATGATGTTTATGCGGAGGCTTGCCTTAATCCGGATTCCCTGCCTCCTGCCCCAGTCAAGCCTGATAGGTACTACAGAGTTCCTAATTCCCACCAATTTCTTTACAAAAGCCATAATGCTGACCCTGAAACCATTTCTCAAGGCCCCAAGGGAATGAAGGTCTCTACTGCTAAGAATCCACTACCTTCAGAAAGAGAGTCAAGATCCTTAGAAAGGTGGGGAAAAAAGGTATATACCTCGGCCACCCTAGCCATGAGGGCCTTAAATTGTCAGTTTCATATGCTTAAATATCAGCAGTTTCTGTTATCACAATTAAGAAATAAAATGTCTCAACCTGAACAACCAGATTTGAAGGAGTTGCAGGATATGATGCATAGTGCAGAACAAGTGGGTAAACACACCTTACAATGTGGCTATGATGCCCTAGAGGCCTCAAGTAGAGCTGCTGTTACAGGATCAGTCATTCGTAGACATGCCTGGCTTAGGGAACAAATCTTGCCTGATCATGTGAAAGCTAAACTACTAGATGCTCCTTTACAAAAGGATGTGCTATTTGGTACTAATGCTGAGGAGATACTACGGAAAATGGAAGAAAAGCCAAATCTATGCAAACTGTCAAAGCTTTTCTACAGGTTCAACCACCACGCTTTAGCAGAAATTGGCCTTCTAAAACTGGTCCTTTCCAGCCACGGACAAGCCCCAAAGAGGTAGATACAGGCACAAGGGGCAGAGGACAATCACAAGGATCATATAGAGGCAGGCAATGGCAAACTCCAGCACCAAGAGGTGGCGAAGACAGTGCACAACAATACAGGAAACAAACCCAATGACTTCCTCCTTTCCATGCCAAGCAAGTCTCAGCTGGCAGCACCTTTGGGAGGAAAGCTGGCATTATTTACAAGAAATTGGCATATTGTCACAACAGACAAATGGATCCTGGACGTTATAAACAGAGGCTACAGATTTCATTTTCACACTCTTCCAAAAATGAGAGGCATGCCAAACCTGCCACACAATCAAAGGGCAGAGGCACAACTACAAATTTCAAAGCTCATAGACGTGAAAGCTATTCAAGAGGTACCTACTCACGAACAAGGTCAAGGTTTTTATTCCAGGCTATTTCTGGTACCAAGGAAAGGAACCAACTGGAGACCCATTTTGGACTTATCCATCCTAAACACATTCTTACTCGTACCAAAATTCAAGATGCTCACATTACAGCAGCTTCTTCCCATGCCATTACAGCAGCTTCTTCCCATGCTGGGCAAGGAGTTTTGGCTGGTAACATTGGACCTCAAGGAGGCATACCTGCATGTCCCAATCGGACAAAGCAGCAGAAGATACCTCAGATTTCTTGCAGGTTCAATTCACTGTCAATTCTCTGCATTGCCCTTTGGCTTATCTACTGCGCCCAGAGTATTCACGAAATGCCTGGCAATAGTAATTGCCTACTGCAGACTTCAAGGGATACAGATTTACCCTTATTTGGACGACTGCCTGATCCAAGCGGACAGCAAGCACATACTTCTGGAACATCTGGCTTATGTAACACGGTTACTGAATTCCCTAGGATACACAGTCAACAAAGAGAAATCCAGGCTAACACCATCTCAGAAAATAACTTTCCTGGGTGCCAACTTGGACACAAACACCCAGATGGCCTATCTTACGCCAGAAAAACAGGGGCAACTAACTCAGTACTTCAAAATACTAGCAAATTGTACCAGGCTTACTGCAAGGAAAATCCTGCAGGCTCTGGGCTTCATGGCATCTTGCATTCTTTTTAATCCCATGTGCAAAGTTGCATATGAGGAAACTTCAATGGTACCTAAAAACCTATGGTCTCAACACAGCCACAGTTTGGAAACAATAATACCATGTTTGCAAAAGGAATTTCTATGGTGGGCTCAAGCATGTCAAACAAACACAGGTCTCCCATTCTGCAAGCCTCAAGCAAATCAAGTCATCACAACAGACGCCTCAGATTACACCTGGGGGGCGCACATGACAGACAGGTGCATTCAGGGCAAATGGTCCCAAAAGGAAAAGCACCTGCACATCAATCAGAAAGAAATGCTAGCAGTGATAAATGCAATTACAGCTTTCAAGGACCTCCTGCATCCAGGACAATTATTGATAAGAACAGACAACACCACAGTAATGTGGTACATAAACAAACAAGGAGGAAGACATTCATACCCCCTGTGCAGACTAGCCATGACACTTTGGAACTTGGCTCTGAAATGGCAAATCGAACTTCAGGCACAGTACTTGCCAGGTTTGGAAAACAGGCTGGCAGACAATCTAAACAGAAATATGACAGATCCACACGAATGGAAGTTGCATCCTCAAGTATTTACAAAGATAATCCAAGCGTGGGGGAGGCCAGACATAGATCTCTTCGCCTCCCACAGGAATCATCAATTGGAAAAGTTCTGTTCAAGGACCTTTCATCCAAAGGCCTGGAGAGTGGACGCCCTTTCATTCAGTTGGACAGCATGGACAGTTTACGCTTTCCCACCTCTGCCTCTTCTGCCCAAGGTACTCTTGAAAGCAAGAGCAGACAGACCGAAGATGATACTGATTGCTCCAGACTGGCCAAGACAACACTGGTACCCGCTCCTGAGGAGCCTAACACATACTCCTCCCTGGTCCCTACCTCTAATGCCTCTTCTGCTGACTCAGCACAGGTACAAAACTCTTCACAGTCAGCTGAAAACACTCAGTCTCGCTGCATGGAAAATTCCTTAACACCACAACAGACCCTACTCTCCAAAGAGGTGCAGGATGTAATTTTGGAGGCCAGAAGGCAATCTACTTGAAAGGCTTACTCCGCAAAATGGAAACGGTGTTGCTCTTGGAATGAGAAAAAAGGCCAGGACCCTAGAAAACTGAATTTGCCTCAGGTATTACAGTATCTAGCTGAGCTGCTGAACAGTGGACTTTCATTTTCCTCCATAAAAATCCATGCCTCAGCCATTTCTGCAGAATTCAACACTGATCCACCCTTATTCTCTCACCCACTCTTAAGACAGTTCCTCAGAGGGGCTAAGAATATAAGACCACCAAGGAAACAACCAATGCCAGCCTGGGATCTTAATTACATTCTAGAAAAATTAACATTGCCTCCCTTTGAACCAGCTGCCTCAACAGATTTGCAATATTTGTCCTGGAAAACAGCCTTCCTTCTGGCCATTACCTCAGCTCGTAGGGTTTCGGAACTACAAGCCCTCATGGCTGTGCAGCCCTTTCTCATCTTCCATCAGGACAGGGTTTCCCTTCGAACCAACCCGTCATTTATGCCTAAAGTGGTATCCAGGGTAGCTTTAAATCAAGCCATACACTTAACTACCTTTTACCCCAATCCTCAAAGCAAAGGGGAAAGGCTGCTACACTCCTTAGACATCCATAGACAGCTACGTTATTATTTGGACAGAACAAAGCCTTTCAGGAAATCAGAACAACTTTTTGTGTCCTTTGCTGTAGGAGCTCAAGGGAAGCCAGTTACCAAACAGACAATTTCAAAAATGGATAGGCCACTGCATACGGTTTTGCTACTCCTATCATGGAAAATCTGTCCCTACAGGCATCAGATCCCACTCCACCAGGGCCACTGCTACCTCTACAGCCTTCCTCAGAGGAGTTCCTACCAAAGATATTTTGGAGGCAGCCACTTGGAGTTCTGTGCATACCTTCACAAAACACTACCACCTGCCTTTATATTCCAAAACTAGAGCAGGCTTTGCCACTGCTGTGTTGCAGGGCATTCTGGCTCATCCCAGTTCCACCTAGTGCCTACCACCCTGTGCGTAGCTTTGGGATTCTACCTATCTGTGATTACTGCAGCTGTATGTACGATGAACATAGTACAGTTTTGTACCTACCATAAATGTAGATGTTCGAGTGCTAATACAGCTGCAGTACGGTTTTCCCTCCCTCCTTCCCCTCTTGGTAAAGGCCTAGGACCTAACCCTTCTTCATACAACCTGATTGGGTTATCCTTCTGTGGTATATTTGCTTGCAACTACTGATTTTTGATTATATTGCATTGCATGTATATAAATATTATTTATGTATTGCCTTCCTTCTGGGGGCACCTGACATCTGGGGCAAGAAAGACTGAAGAAAATGGCGTTGGCTGTGTCTTATATACCCCTGCCTCACTGACGTCAGGAGAGAAAGCGACAACAACCGACGCCGGACCTAGACTTTGGAATTCGGCCGACCGGGGACCTGCCTGACGGCAGAAAACCCATCTGTGATTACTGCAGCTGTATTAGCACTCGAACATCTACATTTATGGTAGGTGCAAAACTGTACTTTCTACCCAGTCAGTTGGAATCTGCAGTAACAAGAGTATTTAAAGTTGCCAGAAAAAATAAGTCATCTAACAGGTCCACCCCAGACCAGTTCGGATCTAGAGTCTATTCCAGGTTCTTTTTAGTCCTGAAAAAAAACAGGTGACCTGAGTCCAATTTTGGACCTCAGCCATCTCGGGCAGTTCAGAGAAACAGACAAAGTTCTAGATGGTCACAGTATAGTCCATTTTACCTCTGCTTGGTAAGGATGATTCAGTGTGCCCTGTAGATCTCCATGATGCATACTATCCTATAAATAACCAGGGGCAGTCCAGTAGATTTCTCCATTTCCAGCTGGGAGCCAGTCACTTTCAGATTGGTGCACTGCCCTTCGGTCTCACCACAGCCCCCCATGGGTGTTCATGAAGATTATGGCAGTGGTAACAGCTCATCTCTGACTGGAATGGATCAAAGTCTTCCCATACTTAAAAGAATTGTCTCCTAACTGTTACTTCCAGGGATCTGCTGGTGCAACAACAGGAACTGTTACTCTGCCTTGCAGACTTTGTAGGACTCGCAGTAAATCAACCAAAAAGCCAGCTATCTTCCAGAAAAACAAATAATGGAGTTTATAGGATGTCACATTGATGCAGTTCTTCAACTTGCCAAGCTTCTAGATGCCGGAGTGCTATCCTTATGAATATTGGCATCTCTGGTAATTCAGCATCCTCTTCCTCAAGCAGGATTGATTTGTCTGTTAGGATTGATGATCTGTACCATCATGCTAGTTCCACTGGCAAGATGCCTCATGACAGTTTTACAGTGGACCCTTTCAGTCCAGTGTTCAGAGTTTACACCCTCTCCATGCCAAAATTCGACTCGCACAAGTTTGCAGATATGTTGAATGATGGATAACCTCCCCATCAGTAATGGAAAGAGCACCTTTTTGTTCACCAATTCCTTGGGCCACAATAACCATGGTCTCTCCTCTTCTGTGGATGGGGTGTTATTTCAAAGAGAAGACATTTCAATGTACCTGGACATCCTTAGAGGCCAAATTTCATGTCATTGTCTTGGAGGTGAGAGTTGTCCTTCTAACTTTGCTTGCTTTCTAGACCACCTCTACAAGGATGTCATTTCTTTTGAGATGGACAACATGGCAATGGTCTGATGCAGGATCAAACAAGGGGGA
Source organism: Protopterus annectens (assembly GCF_019279795.1). Classification (NCBI taxonomy): domain Eukaryota; kingdom Metazoa; phylum Chordata; order Ceratodontiformes; family Protopteridae; genus Protopterus; species Protopterus annectens. The sequence continues at coordinate 689,438,030 of NC_056727.1, forward strand.
ACACAGTCGTATCCAGTTTGCTGGGAGGCTATGAGTGTGTGGCAGTGGGTGATGTCTTCCCATCATTTTCTGATAGTAAAACACATCCAAGGGATGTCAAATGTGCTAGTGGACAAGTTGAGCAGGTTGAGTCTACTGTGTCGCTAGTAGCCCCTCAAACAAGCAATGGCGACAAAGACTTTCAGTCACTAGAGCCAACCTTGTTGACAACCATTTTTCTCATACCTGAACAATAAGTGCAACAGTTATTTTGCCCTAACCCCTTCACTGGGACAGCCACCGAGCGATGCTATAGCTCACATTTGGTTCTCTGGTCTGCTCTATGCCTTTTCTCTGATTCCACTCTTGACAAAATTTATTCAGAAAGCCAGGAGGTACAAGACAAGAGTGATCCTCATTGCCTGCTTTTGGCTTTGGCAAGTTTGGTTTCCCTTTCCTTTGGCCTCATTTAATTCACTCTCTTTGGATGTTGGATCCCAGCTTGGTTTTACCCAGTCACCCATCCAGATTACCTCTACTGGATCTACAAGCTTTAAAGTTAACCTCATGGCTACCCCAGTTTTGACAATAGCCAGTATTGCTAGGCTTTCCACACTGGTGGTTCCCACTGTTTCATTCTCTAGAAACAGTCTACCAAAAAGATTTACCAAAGCAAGAGGAAAATATTTTCTTTTTGGGCTTCTTTGTGAGGATTGGATCCTTTTTTCACTCCTCTCCCATAGAGTTTAGATTTCCTATCCAAACTTTTTTCAGAAGGGGATCTAGTTTTTGTACTATCAAAGTTCACATGGCTGCCATTTCAAATTTTCACGTAAGGTATAATGACTCCTCTATTTCATCTCATAATTTCCAAAACCCTTCTCAGAGGTACCGTCTTGCTAAGACTCCCAGTTATGGATTAATTTCCTCCATGGGACATCATTATCTTGCTTCAAGCCTCAACACAAAAACCTTTTAAACCAGCAGCCTTGGTAGATGTCAAGTACCTGTCATGGAAGACTGTTTTTCTGGTTTTAATTACATCCACTAGACGTGCTTCTGAATTACAAGCTCTATCCAAACCATCAAAACTCATTTTTCATAAAGGCAGAGTAATGTTGAGAAAAAAATCTTTCTTTCTTTCCTATGAAAGGTGACATCTGAAGCAAATCTGATACAATTAGTTGATATACAAGTCTGTCTTTTTTCCAGGTTCTTAAACAAAGTGGAATATTTGATGAATACATTAGATGTTAAGACAGCTCAGATTCTGTTTACATCATACCAAGGATATAAGTAAGTCGGTTCAAATATTTGTTTTCTTCTGTAGAGCAAAACTGGGAAAAAGAAAAAGTTTATCAAATCACAATTTCTAAATGGCTGTTGGATTATGTTGCATTTGTTTATAAGGATCAGGCTTATCTTTACACACAAAACAAAAACCTCATTCCACTAGAGCATTAGCTACTTCTGCAGCGTTCTTGGAGTTCCCATTGATGACATTATGCAGCAGCAACATGGACTGTGGTTCACACCTTGTTATCCCACTAAAGATTGGATGTGCAATCCAGAGCTCATTCATCCTCTGGTTTCACTGCCCTCAGAAAAGTCCTTTCTTAATGCCACCAACATACCTTTTCCAGCTTGGGAATCTGTCCCAAATGTTGAATGAAAATATGAAAGTCGGATATGAAAGTTGTGTACTTAACATAACAATAGGTCTGTGTTGTCTTATTTTCATCTGGTTCAGCATCTATCCCTGTTGCCTCCTTTCCCCTTCATGTTGTCTTTAGCAGCTTCTGGTGACCAGGCAGACCTTACCTAAGATTCTGTCTGATACATTTTTTTGTGTACCTTACTGTGGTATTACTACCTTAATCAATGGTGACACCTAAAGGTTTTTCAGTTATAAGAGGGAATCAATCTATTAGGAATATGTCAGCATACCCAATCTAAGGTAATGTCGTGGAGAGGAGGGAATTGTGGGTAAGGGGGAGTCAGAGCCTGAGATCCACAACTTTAGAAAAAGGGTCCTAGGTTGGATCTGATCAGATCTGACAGCCATATAAATTGAGACAGCATGGATCTATCATTATGGCAAGAAGGTAACTTTTGTTTTTGTCAAGTCAAAATAAGGAAAGATTGGTGATTATTGTAATAAAAATTACATGACAGGCACACATCCAGCTTAACATCAAGAACTTTTGGATGTCCTCCAGAAAAGGCTAACTTGCTTGATACTGCAGGTGTCAGCAGGACATAACATGAATAAGAAGCACCTATTAGATATTCAGTTCCTTTCATTTTTTAAATACATTTTTTAAATGCATTTTTGGGTCTCATGCTGACTGATAACTATGAGCCCTTCTGTGGGACACTTGACCACTTTTGTTCTCCATAAAATGCAAGTGCTTATCAGCCCTTTTATTCCCTTGTGAGGCAAAAGGCCGTCATCCATGCAGTCTTATGGAGACTTCTTTTATGTGGCTAACTGTTCTTCCCTTTAAATTTTTTTTTATTCAAAAAAAAAATATTTGGTTTTTTTTCCTTTGTTTGGGAAAACTTGGGAAAAAAAAAGGAGTTTCCCCCCCAAAAAATCCCCAACAATTTTTTTTTAAAAAAAGTATTGGGGGCCCTTTTTTTTTTTTTGGGATTTTTTTTAGGGTTTTTTGGGCCCCAAAAAATTTTTTTGTTTTTTTTTTTTTTTTTTTTTTTTTTTTTTTTTTTTTTTTTTTTTTTTTTTTTTTTTTTTTTTTTTTTTTTTTTTTTTTTTTTTTTTTTTTTTTTTTTTTTTTTTTTTTTTTTTTTTTTTTTTTTTTTTTTTTTTTTTTTTTTTTTTTTTTTTTTTTTTTTTTTTTTTTTAAAAAAAAAAAAAAAAAAAAAAAAAAAAAAAAAAAAAAAAAAAAAAAAAAAAAAAAAAAAAAAAAAAAAAAAAAAAAAAAAAAAAAAAAAAAAAAAAAAAAAAAAAAAAAAAAAAAAAAAAAAAAAAAAAAAAAAAAAAAAAAGGAAAAGTTTCTTCCCAACATTTTAAAAGGCCTTTAATTTTTTTTTTTTTCCCACCAGGTTTTTGGTACCCTACCCCAAATTATTGAACTTTTTTTTATTGTTTTTTTTCCGCCCAAAAGGGTTTGGTTTTTTTGGGTTTTTAAATTAAAAATTTTTAAAATTTTTTTAAATACTTGGTTTGGGGTTGTTTTTTAATTTTTTTTATTTTTAATATTTTTTCTTGTTTTAAATGTTTGGTTGTGTTTTAATTTATAATAATTAATAAAATTTTTAGGGGGATAATTTAAATAAATTTTTTGGGTTTTTTGGGTTTTTGGGTGAAATATAAATTTAAAATAGTTGGTTTTATTTTTAACTTTGGGTGTTTTTATAAAATAATTTTGTTTTGAATAATAATTTTTATTTAAAAATTAAAATAAAATAAAATTTATTTTTTTTGTTGGGTTGTAGAATATAATAAAAAATTTTTTTAAAATTTGTTTTTTTTTTTTTTTTTAAACATGCAGTTTATGAACAACCCTTCTGGGGGACCCAAAAGTCCATAAAATGAAAAAGCCCCTTTCCCTTTTATTCCTTAAAAACCAAAGGAAATCTCAAAATTATAGACTTTTAAACCCTGGCAAAAAACCCTTTTTTTACTGATCAACTGTTTCCCCAGCTGGGACTTGTCCACTGTTGTTTTGTAATTTTAGACTTTGTTTATACAAATATCCCAGTACAATGGACGCTAATTTCTTAATTTAAGGCAAGTCTACTTAAAAGGGTAGATATTGTCCAAAAAACATAATTTTTTACTTCAAGTTTAAACAGTAAAAGTTATGGGGTCAAAATGTGGGTTGTTGTTGGGTTGTTTCAAAATTAATTAAAAATTTATAATTTTAAGATATTTTTTTGGGTGGTGGAAATAAAAATAAATTTAAAAATTTTTTTTTATAAATTTTAAAAAAATTTTGTTGAAATATATTATAAAAATGTTTGTGTAAATTTTAAAAAATAAAAAAACTTTTTGATTTTTTGGTTTTTAAAAAAAAAAATTTTTTCCCGTTGTCAGTGTGACCCTTTGTTTAAAAAATAATTTTGTGATTTTTAAAAAATTATTTTAAATTATTAAATAATAAATTTTAAAAATTAAATTTTAATTTTTTGTGTTTTTTAAAAAATTTATTTAATTGGGTGTGTGTGTGGGAATACTAGTAGAGAGATGATCGCCGGGTCAGGGCGCATTAGACTGACGCCAGCTTACTAGGGTACTAATGCGCAGCTGGACCGACGCCATATCCTCAGTCAGTCTTTTTGGCCGCGATGGTCCGGCCATGCAGCCAGCAGTTTGCGTATAGTGCAGGCTGGCGTTTCTGAAATATTTCCTCAAACCGGAGTTTCAGACCTAATCAGAGTTATTGGCTACCGCTGGGAACATTTTGGTTTTTTTCTTTGCCTCAGTATTTGAACCGGATGTCAGAAAAAGTGAATAATCTGTATTTTGTGGGAAACAGATACCTCATAGGGATTACCATACCTGTGTATACCTTTTGTTTAGGGCCTGAGCAACGACGTTGTTGATGCTCGCCTTTGTGCTAGGCTTAACAAACGCACTATTAAGAGGTGTGAGGTTAGACTGTGCAAAGTTAGCAGTTTGGGAAGCGTTGTAATTATAAAATGCCGCCGGATGCCTCCGACGCCCGCCTGGGCATCCAAGAAGCGCAAGGACAAAAACACACAGTTTAGGGTTGATGAAGTCCCGGGCAGTCCCGGACGTCAAGTTCTTTAGAAGGCTCCAGTGGGAGCCAGAGGTTTTGCCAGGAGCTCTGTTCTATGGGAGTCTGCAGGCAGAAACTTTATCACTGTTACAGGTGATGTGCCCCTCTCAGGAGGTAAGGCCAGGCTGAGGGGGCCCCTCAGGGATAACCTGTTCTTCCCTTCTTCCAAGGTAGTTAGAGCCTCTCCTTTCTGTTGCCAAAACTTCTTTAGAGGTAGGCCAAGTTCAGCTTCATAGGGGGCTTCTCCAGTATTTCGGGTTCTGTACCTAAGAAACATATGCTTAAAATGGCAGAAGATTTGATTACTATGATTAGAGGTCTCTATGCGCCCTCCCGATAAGTATGGCCTAGGGTGGAACCGAGAGTTTGATAGTTTTGAACAGTGTTCAGAGGCTTCTGAGTCTTGCTATCATGGAAGATTTAGTGAGTATCCTCCTTATTCCTGATTCCTGATGTGGATGATTCCACCCTACAGCTTCCTCCTGAGGATTTCTCATTTTTCTTCAGAGACTCTGGCATTCCATGAGGGAGCACTTTAAATGGGAAGGCCAGGATTACTCTGATTCCAGGAAAAGGCTTAGGGAATCTCTTGTTTTTACCCCATAGGCCCTTAGCTATACCTCCTGTGCTGGGAATGTGGTGGAAGATAGCTTTTGCAGAGGCTTCCCTGAACCCTGATTCCTTTGCCTCCCTGCTCCTGTTAAACCCTGATAGGGTACTCATAGGGTGCTCATCAAGCTCATAAGTATTTTGTTTAAGAGTCCTAGGGCGAACCCAGAAACTGTTTCTCAGGGGCCCAGTTGTGTTAAGGCCTCTGTGTATTAAAAAATCCTGTTCCCAATTCCGGATAAAGAGGCAGGCTTTGGATAGGTGGGGAAAGAAAGTGTATACTTCTTCCACTTCAGCCACAATGAGAGAGCGCTTGAATTGTAGTTTCACATGCTTAAAATATCAGAATTATCTCCTTTCACAATTGAAATCTAAGGTGGATGCTTTTCACGTGGAAGGTATTGGAGTGCAAAAGAGTTGCTAGATTTCCAGTTGCCCATGTGTCTGAACAAGTGGGTAAGCATTCTTGCAATGTGGTTTTGATGCTGTACAGGCCTCTTAGGTGGCTGCCACTAGTTCGGTTCTTCGTGAGGCATGCCTGGTTGAGGGATCAGAATTTAGCTGGAGCATGTTAAGACAAGGATTTTGGATGTTCTTTACAGTCTGATGTGTTGTTTGGTTCACCAGGAAGCAGTTTTTAGCTTCAGAAGAAAATGAGAGGACAAAGCTAAGTCTATGTAAACTGTTAAAGATTTTTGCAGGTGCAGTCAAGTTTAGTAGAAATTGGCCTGCTAAGGGGTGGACATATCCTGCTTATGATTCCCAGCTCAGGGGTAGGTCTAGACGCAGGTAGGGCAGAGCTCAAGGTTCTTTAGGCTCAGGAACAGGGAGTTCACCTGCTCAGACTTCTGGTGAGGGTAGGGTCCTTTCAGAAACAGACCCAATGTCGATTCCTGCCTTCAGCTGCCAGTAGATTTTGCCTGGCAGCCCTTTGGGAGGAAGACTGTCCTTCTCAAAGAAAAATTGGGATTTAATTACTCAAGACAGATGTGGGTGTTGGATATCATTCACCACGGTTACAGGTTTTATTTCCATACATTGCCCCTTTCAGCTGGGCATGCCAGACGCCCTCCTCCACAAAGAAAAGAGGCTCATGCTAAATTTTCTAGTTACTCCAGATGGGGCCATTCAGCCAGTCCCTGTATCAGAAAGGGGCCTAGATTTTATTCGCCTGTTCCTAGTACCCAAAGAAGGGGAACACGTGGAGACCAATTTTGATTTATCTCCTCAACACTTATCTGACATTCCCAAGTTCAAGATGTTGACGCAACAGCTTTTACCTTCTGCTGGGCAAAAGATCACTTGGATGGTAACTTTAGATCTCTGCTAAGCTTACCTCCATGTGCCTATAAGGCTAAGTTACAGGAAGTATCTGCGGCTTCGAGCTGGAAAAATTCCTCATTATCATTCTTCCCTTCTGCATTGCCCTCTTTGGCTTCATCTAGCACTGGGCACCCCAGAGTATCTGGCTACAAAGGTTCTGGTCCCAGTGATAGCTTTTCATTTCAGGCCACAAGGAATTCAAATCTATCCCTTTACTTGGACTTCAATAACTGCCTGATTCTGGCTCAAGAAAAAGGGAAGACCTTCTACAGCATCTGAATATGTTATAGAAAGTGCTAAGTATGCCTTAGGTATTCTGTGAATCCAAATAAAGTCCAGCTCCAGTACCCTCCTCAAGACATGCTGTGCTTTCTGGGTGAGACTGAATACAGCAGTTCCAGTATGGCCTTTTAACCCCGGACAAACAAAAGAGTCTATCACTTTACTTCCATCAAATTGACTATCCCATCAGTCCGTGTATGACTGCAAGGACAGTCCTTCAAGCATTAGGGTTCATGGTATCTTTATTTGGTGCTTCCTAATGCCAAACTGCATATGAGGAAGCTACAATGGTATCTCAAAATGTATGGACACAGCACTGCCAGATTTGACACTGTCATTCAAATAATACCTTGCCTTCAAAAAGAAATTTTGTGGTGGGCTCAGGAATGTCACCTAAACAAGGACTCTCTGTGACCCGGGGCCAGAGGCGAGTCAGATTTTAACGACAGATGCCTCGGACATTGCTTGGGGAGCTCATCTAAATGGAAAGTGGATACAAGACAGTGGCCTGCCAGACTACAGCATCTACATATCAACATGAAGGAGATGTTAGCAGTCCAGCTTTGCATTAATGGCTTCAAGGAGTTACTTTCCAGGCAGGTGTTGATTCTAACAGACAACACAACTGTCATGTGGTACATCAACAAGCAAGGGGGAACACATTCTTATCCTCTATGCAGGCAAGCAATGATTTTATGGGAGACTGCGCTTAAGCTTTGCAACTAACTCTCTTCAGGGCAAGGTTTCTGCCAGGAGCACAGAACTCCTTAGCAGATGTGTTAAGCAGACAAATCATGGATCCCCACGAGTGGAAACTGGATCTTCATGTATTTCAGAAATTGACAGTGTCATGGGGAACCACAGACATAGATCTGTTCGCTTCTCCACTAAACCACCAGCTGCCAAAGTTTTGCACAAAGGGGTTTCATCACACAGCTTGAAAGTGGATGCTCTGTCTTCAGTTGGAAAACCTTCATGTGTATGCCTTTCCACCTCTGCCTCTTCCAAAGGTGCTATTAAAAGTCAGACAAGACAAGCCAAGGATGATTTTGATAGCTCCAGATTGGCCTCGCAACACTGGTACCCACTACTAAGGAGTCTGGTAAGGAAGCCTCCATGGCCTTTACCTTTGATTCCTCATCTGTTATCTCAGAAGGACGGTCATCTGCTCAATGTCAAGCTTCACTCTTCATCTAACAGCTCTGGCATATTCTGTGTTGAAACACAGCAGGTCTCAACTTCCCAACAAGTTTTAAATGTGATTATGGAAGCTAGAAGACCTAGTACAAGGAAAGTGTACGCAGAAAAATGGAAGAGATTTTTATTTTGGAGTACAGCAAAGAATTTGAGATTT